>NW_011934403.1:179600-210851 GCF_000733215.1 Auxenochlorella protothecoides
GGGTCGGCGCCCGCGGCGCGCTGCTCCGCCTCGTATTCGCGGCACGGCTCGCACAGCCACTCACCGGCGGGGAGCTCTGCCACGTCGTAGCAGCGCTGGTGCACCGCCACGTCGCAGCGCTCGCAGAACACGATCTCGTTGGGCGACTCTGCGCAAGGGTTTTTGTTTTTTGGGGGGGAGCGAGGGGGCAGTGTTTGAAGCGCAGCGCTCGCAGAACACGATCTCGTTGGGCGACTCTGCGCAAGGGTTTTTGTTTTTTGGGGGGGAGCGAGGGGGCAGTGTTTGAAGGAGGGTGAAGTGGGGGGGGGAGGGATGTGAAGGGGAACGGTGGTTGTAAAGATTCTCTATGACATTGGCTGGCATCAATGTGATGAGGCGGAGAGCCTGTCGCTCTGCCTCATCACGAAGCCGGCTTGGATAGCCATCCAAGCAGCTCAGACTCCTGTCGCCTGCTGTCCCTCCCCTCCTCCCCCCCATCCTCCAAAGCAGGAACTGTCTCACTCACCAGAGTGGCCATCGCCACACACGGCGCAGTAGGCCTCCTCCTCGCCGCTGCGCTGCGCCAGGACGTCATACATCTCCTGAACCAGGGTGGGGTGAGAGGCCACCGGGGTCTGGCGCTGTGTGGCATGACGCACGGCCCCAGGAACGTCATCCTCACGAGGCCCAGCAGCACCAAGCACCCCACTCGTGCAACCGCTCACGTTGGGCCCCAGCAGCGGCCCGGTCTCCTCCTCCTTGCCGCCGGCGGCCTCCCTGTCCTGCTGCGCCTTGGCATCCGGGGTCGCATCCTGGCTGGCCCCCGCCCGCCGCCGGCCCAGTGTGGGCCGCGGGGAGGAAAGCAGGACCGCGGCCTTCTGGGCCATGGCCTCGCGGTGCGCGCGCTCGCGACGCTGACGCGAGGCGGCGTTGCGCTCCTCCCGCGCCTTGGCCAACGCGGCGCGCACGCGCTCCTCCTCGGCGGCGGCCGCGGCGCGGGCCAAGGCCGCGCTGCTCCAGCCCCGCCAGGGCGCCGCGCACCGCCGCCGCCGCGCGGTGGGCGTTGCTGACCCGCTGCACCAGCAGCTCGCTCTTTCAGGTGGTGGAATGAGGGAGAAGGGTGTGTGGTGCGTTTTACTGTTCACTCCGACACCCCCGTGGCCCAGCACAAGTGTGTGCATCGGGGGAAGTCCCCTCCAAAGAGGTGATGCAGTTTGGCGAGCGGCTTGCGCCAGGTGACAATCCCCTTTCACCCCCCGGCCGAGTAGCTGCGTCCCAATCCCATCCCACACATGCGTGACAAGACCCAGCTCCACGGCCAAGACCCCCCACCCACAAACGCAGCAGGCCACCCCCCCCCTTCCACCTCCAAAGCACACCCCCACACCCAGGACCCACCTGCAGGGCCAGGAGCTCCGCCAGCAGCTCGTCCTGGGGCGCCGCCGCCAGCAGCACCTCGGCCGCTGCGGCCTGGCTCCAGGGGTCCACGGTCAGCGCCCCCCGCGCGACGCACGCGGCCACCGCCGCGGCCGCGGCCGGCGTCTGCTGCGGCGCCGCGGCGGCGGCGGTCCCCAGCGCCGAGCCGGGGCGCGAAGCCGGCTGCGAGGCAGTGGAACCCCCGCCCGCGGCGAGCGCGGCCGCAGCGCTCGGAGCGCCTGCGGCCGCGTCGCGGGCCAGGCCTCCAGCCCGCATCCCCTGCCGCTTGCCGGCGGCCGCCGCGCCCCGTGCCCTCCCGCCGTCGCCCGGCCCGGGGCTGCTGGGACGCATTGAGGGTGTGCTGGTCCCGGAGGCCGAGCCCTCCTCGGCCTCAGGCTTGGCGCTGCCGGAGAGGGGTGCTGCAGCCTGCGGTGCTCCCCCGCCTGCGCCGTCGGGCGCTGGCACGGTGTGGGCCGAGGCCTGTACGTGGGCGGGGGTGGGCGCCTGCAGCAGGAGGCGTGTGTAGGGGTGGCGCGTCGCGCCGGAGGGCAGCAGTGAGGACGCCGGGGGTGTCGCAGGGTCGGCCGCCGGTTTGCCAGCCTCGCCGGAAGACTCGGCCGCCTGCGGAGCCCCTGCGCCGGGTGCATCTGCAGGCCCGCCAAAGGGCCAGGGCACGCTGGCGAGGGCCCCACTCCCCTCCGCGACGCCCGGCGCCTGGCGGCGCAGCCACTCGATGGCCGTCCTGCGCGCGGTGGCGCCTGGATCGGGGGCCGTGGCCGCTGAGTCTGTCGCCTCCGCGCCTGCGGCGCCGTCCTCGGCGCCCTCCAGGCCTGCCGGTGGCTCCGCCTCCAGGCTCCCCAGGACGCCTTCCTCCACTTCAGGGCCAGGCAGCGCAAGGGTGGGGTACATGGCCATCTGTCAGGTTTGAGTGGGAAGGCAGCTGGAAAGGCTCTCCTCCATGGTCGTGTGTTGGAATTTGAGCTGAAACACACCAGCGCCCCCCCTCAGCTGCGCAGCCTGGGCAGCGATGCACAGCAGCAGCGGCACGGCACTGAAAGCCTCTGACCCCTCTCGGCCGCCGCACTCACCCCGCGGATGAGCCGCGCCACGTCGCCATCAGACAGGCTCTCCAGCAGGCATCCCGGCGCGGGCGCCTCGCCCTGCACGGTTGGCAGCGGGGTCCCCGCCAGCACCCGGAGGCCCGTGCCGGGCAGGGGCGTGAGCCCGGCGCCAGGCGGCGCGGCGACCGCGGGCGGCGCCCCGCCCAACCCCGGGCCGGGCTGCCGCACCACCGGCGTGGCGGGGCCCTCCTCCGCGCCGCTCCCCCGCTGGAAGCGGGAGACGAGGCGCACGCTCCGTCGCTCCAGCAGGGACGAGCTCTCCGGGCTGCCCGGCTCGGCGCTGGCGGTGGGGGCGGGCGCCGCGGCGTCGGCGCCCAGCGCCGACTTGCTCGCGGGGGTTGGGGCCGGTTCTGCGGCCGGCGCGGCGGCGGGCGGCAGTGGCTGAGGGCCCCGCGTCGGCGGCGGGCCCAGCGGGGGCACCAGCAGGTGCGGGTCGGTGTCCAGGCGGGGGCAGGCGGCGGGCAGCAGAGCGGCGAGGTCGTGTGCGGTGACGTCCCGGAAGTAGTCCTCCACGTAGAGCCAGAAGGCGGCGGGGTCGCCGCCGCCGCGCCGCGCGCCGGGGAAGCGGTCCTCCGCCACGGGGAGGGAGGAGGTGCGCGCCGCGCGCTTGGCCTTGGACAGGGCGGGACCGGAGGAGACTTTCTTGCGGGCGTCGTCCCGGGCGTGCACCATGGCCACGGCATCGGCCATGGAGGGGGCGGTGCGGGGCTCCGGGTCCAGGGAGGGGAGGGAGGCAAGGGCGGCCTGCACCGACGCCTCCAGGGACCCATCTCTGGCTAGTAGCGATGCCAGGCTCGGGGCGGGGTCAGCTGCGCTCCCTGGGAGGCCCGGCATGCTGGGACACCCCGGCGACGGGTCGACCGGGTGTGGCCGCGAAGACGGGGCTGACGGGCCGTATGGCGGCAGGAAAAGATCAGAGGGTGACCCTGGTCAGATTAGCGGGACCATCAGCTGCATCGCGGTGGTACCGCAACGCAGGCAGGGGTGGGGGGTGCGATGGCGAGAGCGAGGCGGACGGGAGGTTGGGTACCTGCTAGGCCCGTGCCGTCGATTTTCCGGTATGTTTCTCACGATGTGCGCCCAGCATGCGGCTAAGACTGGTAAGCGGGTGCAGATGAGCGCTGAGCGCGAACTTGCCCACAGCTCGGTTCATATTGGACCTTGATCGGGGTGTTGGGTGCCGCCAAGTCCTGCTTCACAGCCACCCCTCCTGGGGACAAGTGCTTACAAAAGGGAAGACTAAGTCATGCAGGGAGTGTGAGCTTCTTATTGCTCTTCCAGCACTTGAAATAATAATAGAAGAAGTCACCATACAGCGCCGTTTGCAGCAGCCCGCTTATCCATACTGTGGGGTGTACGGTGGGGAGTGGCGTTCGTGACGGCCAAATCATGCTACACAACAGCCGTGCCCAAATGCGAGTACAACAGCCAGCTCATGCCCCCCTGAACCCGAGGCTGATGGCTCACCCAGCCACTGACGGTAGTGTGGTTCTGTGAAGAACCGGAAGATCCAGTTGAGGATGTATAGGCCCCGGTATGTCCTGTGCACAGAAGGGGAGTGGTATATGCCGTGAGCATCCTATCGCCAAGCGCCGCAGCACGAGCAAGGAGATGATGCATGTCCCAAAGGCTGTGACGCCATCGAGAACACAGCAACCTTCCGGTGACCCGCTCGATGCTCTCCACTTCCCTCTCCACCCATAAATCCACCCCCACCCGAGCAGTAGCACATAGTTTCCGGTCAGGTTGTCAATGTTCTGGGTTCGTTGCATCAGCACCAACTGGGGCAGGATTGCTACGGCCTCCAGGTAGATGGAGAAGGTCCACAAGATCTGTGTCAGGTGAGGAGTGTGAAGAGGATGAATGGCAGATGGTGGATGGGAGTCCAGTGGCGACATGCCTGGCAGAGCAGGGCCATCGTGGCTCCATAACCAGGTCCCACCTCTGTGAGCGTGAAGGCGTGGTTGATGAGCAGGGCAAGGATCAGGCACGGCACGATGAGGAAGAGGTAGCGGAAGGTGTCCTGGCGCCGATCATACGTCTGCTTGACCACCCGGTCATACCGCATGTAGTACACAATGGCCGCCGAGGAGGCCAGGAAGATGAGCTTCATCACCGTGTTGTATCTGAGGGTGGAGAGCAAGGAGGGGAGGATCCTGGTACATCAATCAGGCGGCAAGGGGGTGTGGGGCTTGACAGTCGGGGTTGGTGCTGGGATGTGAGCCTTCCAGCCCCCTGTCCATCGCCCCTGCACGTATAGGTGCTCACAGGGAGACGAAGGAGTAGAAGAGGTCCAGGTAGCGACACAGGAACACGAGGAGGTACATTTCCTGGGTCCTCAGGGATATGCCTGTGCGCACGGGAGGGGTGAGGAGAAGGATCGGTTGTGTTGCCTGGCCGCAGAGATCGGACCCGACAGCTGAGCAGGCAGCTCACCTCGGCATGACTTGGTGGCTCTGATCTTGAGCAGCAGGACCACGATGCTCATCAGATGAGTCATGTCCCCCGCCAGCCTGAAGATATTCATGGTGCCCTGTCTTTGCGAGGACCCGGCCACTGGCCCACTCTTCCGCCGATATGCTGCGGTCCGATAGCCAGGCTAGAATGGTGTTCTTGTCGCGGATCAGACGTAACCTTGTCGAACAGCGGTTCAAGGTCGTCGATCTCCAGGAATGGGGCTGGGGACGGCCAGCGGCAGGGCATTGAAGTCCTCCCTCGGGAGAGCTTCCGCCCCGGGCTGCTCGAGTTTGGGCGCAAGGACCGGCAGGAATCCCACCCACGATGCCACACAGACTAACAGCATAATATATGCTCATCTAATGTTGCGTCTAAATACTCAAAATCCCAACATGATTGCGGACAGTGGCTGCACTTTGTCTCGCGAGCAGGTTCCCGGCTGCCAGACCTGTCACACTCCTCACACCAGCGCATGCTGCCGGCCCGAGACCTCGGGAATCGCCAAGAAGGCTACAAACATCAGGCTCTGTCGCAAATGTCGGGATCGGCCAGCGCAGGTGAGGAAAATTAGGCAATGCAGGGTGCACATTTGGGCACCATGGCGGAGGCTTGCATGCATGTGGCATGCAGGCCCCCTCTCTGTCTGATACTGGGAATGGTGTGGTGGAACGGCAGCACAGCATTGATCCCACACGATCTCACCATTCAAATCGCACCCTGCACCAGGTGGTGGTGCGCCAGCATGAGCCCCTGTGCAGCCCCTGCCTGCACGACAGCATCTCCGCAAAGGCCCGCTCTGCCATCCGCTCCCACGCCCTCATCCGCCCGGGGGACACGGTGGTGCTCGCCTACTCTGGGGGCCATGCCTCCGCCCTGCTCCTCCACCTCCTCGCCGCCATGCGCTCCCTCAACCTCAAGCACCCAGAGAAGCGCAAGGTGTGTAGGAAAGGGTGCTCGAGTGGGAGGACGGAACTTGGGGGTTGAGGCCGCTGGGCAACCTCCTTCCGGCTCAGCACACGATGGCCAGGACAATCGGTCGGCCTCGTCTTTCATCCCCAGCTCCCGGCCGCAAGGCCCACCGGCTCAACCGTACTCCATGTCCCTCGCTCCGACAGGTGCCCTTCACGCTGCACGTGGTGCACATTGACGAGCGGGCCGCTCACTCCGAGAATGTTGAGGAAAGCGGGCCCGGCCCCTCGGCGCATGCAGCGGCGGTGGGCGGCTACTGCACCGACGCCGGGGTCGCCTTCCACGCCGTCCCCCTGCATGCAGTGCTGTTGGACGGCGGCTCACACAGCGGGACCGAACCCAACACGGCGGCCGGCGCAGGACGCCTCCGCGCACTGCTGGACTCGGTGGCCGACGCGACGGCACGCGACGACACGCTGCGCGCGCTGCGCACGCGGCTGCTCCTCCGCACCGCGCGCGCGCTGGGGGCGCGCAGCCTGGCCCTGGGCTGCAGCAGCACGCGCCTGGCGGCCCACGCGCTGGCTGAGGCCTGCAAGGGCCGAGGCCACGGCGTCGCGGCCGGCGCGCGCCTCGTCGACGCGCGGTGAGGGTGTGTGTGCGGGGGGTAATATTTCTTGCGTTTTCATTGGTGGCGGGTGTGCCGGGCTGCATGTTTTGCGCGCCAGCCAGGGCGCTATGAGGCGGGGGCTGGCCAGCCCCTGCTTGGGAGTGCCCCAGGAGGTCGCCAACGCTCGGCTTCCCCTTTTCTGCACTCTTCCCTTGAGAACCCCATACTCCCACCCGCTCACTCCATCAGCCACGGGCCCGCGCTACCCTTTTTCTTCCGCCCCTTCCGCGACACGTCCACGCGGGAGCTGGCGGCCTGCGCGCATCTCCTGGCCCTCCCCGTCCCCGCCCGCGCCCCCCAGCGCTACTTGGCCGGCCGGCGTGGCGCGCGCAGCATCAACCTGCTGGCCGAGGACTTTGCGCTGGCGCTGCTGGCCGCCAACCCGTCGGCCGCCAGCAACGTGATGAGCGTGCTGGACCGCCTGCAGGCCTTCGACTGGAGCGAGGCCGGGCGGGCAGGGGGCGTGGACACACAGACGGGTCGGGCGCAGGACCGGGGAACCACGCTGTGCCCGCTGTGCCTCAACCCGCGCGGGCCGCGCGACGGGCCCGGTCGCGACGGGGCGGTGCCTGAAGCTTCGCGCCTCCCCGTCCCCGCCGCCGAGGCCCTGGCGCGGACCTGCGCCGCCTGCCGCGTCGGGGTGCTGGGGCTTGGACTCGGGAGGAACCACGATCCGGACGAGGGCACGACCGCCGCGCTGCTCGGCGCCTTTGCCGCGCTGGCGGCGGAGCAGGGAGAGGAGCCGCTAGCGGATCGGCCGGCGCCAGTGCCACGGGAGCGCATGCGCGCCGCCATCGCCGACTGCCTGCTCTGACCTGATCGGTGACGGTTGGTCGATGGCCATCCTTGCAACCTTCCGTTTCTGGTGCCCATGGCGCCGTGCACATGTCTTCATTGCTCCTCGTGTGATGCGCTGCAATGTTAACACGAAACCCTCATGGTGCAATCATGTCGGCGGGTCTTTTTGATGGTGATTGCGTCATGCCTCACCATGTTGGAGCAAGTGAGACATTGGCCGGCGCGCTCTCCACCCCGTGCCCCTCCCAAAACACACGCTGCCAGCTCAGTACCCGCCGCCCTCCAGCTCGGCCTCCAGGCCGGCCACCAGTGCCTCCAGGTCCCGGACCGTGGCACGGTGGTGCTCCAGCTCGGACCGCAGAGCCTGCAGCTTCACCAGCTTGGCGCCGCGCGGCTCGGCGCCCGGGCCCGGCGCGGCAAACACCCGCCCGCCGCGGTTCAGCTGGTCCGCCGGGGCGGGGCCGGCGGCGGCGCCGGCTGCCGCCTCTTGGCGCGCCAGCCTCTCGGAGGCTGAGGGGCCCGCGCCGCGCGCTGCGCACGTCCCCGCAGCGTGCCACAGCGTGCGGGGCGGGGACACCAGGCGCGACCCCGGGGGGAGCTGTGTCCCTGGACCCAGGCAAGCCAGACGCGCCCGCCGGCGGGGCGGGGACGCCGGGCCGGCGATTGGTCTGGCACGGGGAGCCCGGCGGCGCAGGGGCGAGAGGGCCGCCGCCTCCCAGGCGCGGCCCGAGGCCTCCGGCGGCGCAGGGCTGCGGTCGCGAACAGGGTCAGCACACGGCAGCCAGGCTGCGCTGGGGGCGGGGGAGTTCCAGGGGAGCTGAATGGGCAGCAGGACCTGGCGCAGGGGGCGCGGGGCCTTGGACCCGGGCACCGGAGCCGGCGCCGGCCGGCACGTCAGCGAGCCGAGGAGGCGCTGCCTGGCGCCGGCCTGCGTGATCCCCAACTCCGCCAGCTCAGCGTCGGAGAGGGTGTGCAGGATGTCGACCATGACCTCTGCCCGCTGGAACGCGGGCGCGTGCTCCGACAGGCCGGCCGCCTGCGGTGAGTTGGGGCCCACATGTGCATGAGACTCTGTACCGATCTGGGTCGAGAGGTCTGTGCCATCATGAGCAAGGGGAGGGGGTCCTTGATCAATGCAATGCTCCTGCCGGCCTCAGCCCCGCGCCGCGTACCTTGAGCACGTCTGGCAGGCTGCGGGGAGGAGCAGGCGCACTCGCCTGGCGACGGGGCCCCGCTGCCGCGGACCTCCTCGCAGCCCTGCGGCCCCCCATGCAGCGCTTGACGTGCGAAACCTGCTCCAGGAAGTGCATGTGCTCCAGCGGGGCGCCGCATACTTGGCACGCCGCGCTGGAGCGTGCATCACCCGTGCCATCCGGCTCTACTGCCGGGTTCGGGCCCAGGTGCGCATTGGGCGGCCTCACCTCATTGTTCTCTGCATCAAAGCCACAGTGCGTGCGACTTTTTGAGGTTCAGTTCGAAGGATACAATGTATACCCCGGACCGTGCCTTGCAACGTGACAGCCAGGAGCCTGCTCTTGCCTTGGCTCTGCACAGGGCTGCCCTGTGAGCTCCAGCTCGTTCCGGGCGACTCATTGGAACTGCAGATGCATTCCTCATCCCGCAGCGTGGCATCGCTGTACGGGGACCTCGCCCTGCGCTCGATCGAGCTCCTGGGTGGATGCGTCTCATGTGACAGGGGTGGACAGCCCTGCTCAGCAACCATACTCCGTCGTTCGAATCAACGAGCCTGCGCCAGGACATTTCGACATCTTGACCACGTATGAAGATGATACGTCGGCTGGCTGGCTTATTTATTGACTCTGCCAGCTCGGACGGACCGGTTATCTCGCTGCTCTACTCTCGGCAATCTCTGCTCGCGCTCGCTCCGCGTCCTCGTATCAACCTGGGTTCCCTTCCTCTTAACCTGCCACGATGTCCCCTTCACTCACTTCTACAGTGCTTATTTACATAGTATTGAGGCACTCAAGGCCACATAAAACTGTGCACAACACTGTAGTCCACAGGGTGAGGCGCATGTAAGAAAACAGGTAACTATCTAAGACAACCAACATCCGACAAGGGAGGTTCGGTGAGGTTTGCAAGCACAGTGCTGAGGCAAGGTGGAGAGCCTGATGATATGTTCATTGTATGCCGTGATGTGCAGGCATGTCCCAGCCTGTTTTGAAGGCAACTGCGAGAAGAGATGCATTGAAGGGTGACCACCCTCAAGGAGGAAGACCGGGGAAAAGGGCAGAACTGCCCGTGTGGATTGCCTGGTGGCCTTGTCTATCTAGCCTACTTGAACGCATGGCGATCCACCTGCAAAGGAAGGGGAGGGATGGTGGTCGTGAGCAAAGTACGACCTACTTTGTAATGTGCACACAGTGCTCCATGCAGGGACAGACCCCGCATTTAGCAGGACCCCACCTGGATGCTCATGCTGACAGTCTTCGAACTCGATAACGTACGTTCGAGCTCGTGCAGGTCGGCGAGCTCCTCTGCCAACAGCCCACAGGCCAGGAAGTCGTCAGAGCTGCTGACCGAGGTCGGGGAATTCGCGGGCGAAACCCCGGGGGGGCTCGTGACGTCCACGTCCGGGGCCGGTGACAGGTTCACTCCCTTCAGAGTCTCGGACGCAGGCCTCGGCAGGATGAACGCTGCAAGGAGGTAAACGAGCTAGGTCAGAGGGTAATCGCGTGCGCCGTCCCTACCAAAACAATTCATCGGCCCCTGCCGCGTGTGTGTACATGTCGCGAAAGCGCCGATTACCTGAGGCTGCGCGTGCGGAGAGGCCTATGGAGGGCATTCCTAGCCTGTCTTGGCCCTGATATGCAGCTACCAAGGTCCGTGGAGCTCCTGAGGTCTGGCCGGGCATAACGAAGGTGTCGCTAATGAGAGGACTGGCCCACTGGACGGAACGTTTGAGCATTGCGTGTAGACTACGAGAGTGGAGATCCAGTTCGCGGACGGGTGCTTCTATACTTTTCTTCGACAGACTCGCGCGGCCAAATATCTTTCCGCCCGACGGGGAATCGGAGGACAAAATCGGCCGAGATACGTGCAGGTTCTCGCACCCAATAAGAAGCTGCGTCAGACGGCGACGGGCCGCGGGTGGTGCGAATCAAAGCAAAGATCTCGGCTTTCCAAATGTGCATCTTCCACCGCATTCCCTCCTTACCTGGTCGAGCTCACTAGCAGCCTGTCAGACCAGCAGGGGCCCCAGCAGCAGACATCGAAAAGTCCGACACGGATCCCAGGGTCAAATGGTGGTGGAAGGATCCGTAGCTGCCTCAAGGCAACGACATCGATGTGTGCAAAATGCGGATAGAAGGGATTGCGACCGGGGGGTGTGTATGAGACGCAAGGGCGCTTGAAATTGTCCGATAGTTCGATGAGTACATGGGGAACCAGGCTGCACGCAATCTCCCAGAAAATTTTCCGTACCTGTGCGATGCGTGGCCTGAACACAGAATATTTGTCCTGCCCTCATAACGACATACACCTTGTTGGGTTCAGAAATTACTTGTGAAAGATCCGTGTTCGATCCGATAATGGTGTATGTATGCCCCTTGCGTTCCGTTGATACCGCGAATGGAAAGAGGATTTGGGGTTGGCCTCCATGATTAATTGGCGAGACCTGTTGGTCGTTTCCTTACACTCTTACGCCCGTTCTCTTGTCACTGTGATCTTTGGACTGAGGGAAACTCTCCGTCTCGTGCGCAGGCTTCGCTTGCTGAAACGGACGCGCCGGGCCACCAGCTCTGGACCCACTCCCAGGGCCAACATACGGTACAGCGCAACACGCGCATTTACCTGCGTGTCTTACGTACATCCAGAGATGTTGCCGAAATACGTAAAAAACTGCACAAAGACAGGCTCCGTGGCTAGCTCTCGCTGCACCAAAGTATGCATGGAAGCTTCTGAGGCATGCCCCTGCCTGTCAACCTGGAGTATCTGCCACGCAACTCAAATCACTCATGGGGCAAAGTCAAACATTGGGCCACATCCCAGTCCTCCACAGGATGCCTGGCACTCGGGTGCGTGCATCTGAAGCATGTGGCCCCTTCCTGCACCTTGGAACACATTGACTTGCTAATGAATGTCCTCGTTATGCATGTTGCAATGCAGTGGAGGACAGTCCAGTAGCCTCGCCGGAGGGAGGGTGGACTTGGATAGAAGTTTCTGTTGCAGGAGAATCGTACCATTTAAAGCTGTTACCGCGTCTGACTTTCTTCTACGTCCTGACGCTCCCCCGGGGAACCTCTGCGATCATCATGTACAGCCGACCCCCCCCCACTGTACATGTGATCCATTGCAACCAGCGACTTTGCATTTCTGCATCATGGCTGACACCCTGGGACAGGTTGTGGTGGCGCTGTCCTCCAGCGGCACCCTGCCCACCCCCGTCGGCCAGCCCGCTGGCACCGATCGGAGCCCCTCCAAGCTCCGGAAAGCAAGCAGCACCTCGGTCACCTCCCGGCAACCAGATGAGCCCACCGTGCCATACCAGGCCAGGCCTGTGACCTCCGCCGTCATCACGCACAACCTCACCGCTGCCCTGCCGGTCATGGAGGTCGGGGAGCTGGGCCAGGAGGTGCGAGGGGTTTACTGGGAGGTTGGAGGGCCAATGCGATCAGGGCACACGGTGTGACGTCCGTCCCGAGCGGCTCCCCGCAGGAGCTGGAGGCCCGGGTGCGACAGGTCATCGAGGACTACCGACAGAAGCTGGAGGACCGCACGGATCACCACATGGGGTGCGTCGGCATGATGTATGAAGCTGTGCTGGGCTGCAGACGGGTGCATGCAGTTGCCGGGTGCTGTTGGGTCCATCGTGTTGAGCTGGGCAGTTTCATGAAAGGAATCACGAGGAGCTGGGGTGGGTCCTCCCCAAGGCAGCACCGCTCACCGTGCCTCAGCACCTGACCCTGTCCTGCCTACCCTTCCCCCGCACACGCTGTTCCAAGCCCCTCCCTTGACTCCATCATCTCACATCAAATCCTCCCCCCCCTGACCTAACACAACCAGGTATCCGTACAACCTGGACTTTGACTACGGCCCGCTGGAGGGCCTGCAGAAGTTCTGCATCAACAACCTGGGCGACCCCTTCATCGAGTCAAACTATGGCGTGCACAGCCGCGAGTTCGAGATCGGCGTGCTCCAGTGGTTTGCGCGGCTGTGGGAGATCGAGGAGGATGAGTTCTGGGGATACGTGACCAACTGCGGGACGGAGGGCAACCTGCACGGCATCCTGGTGGGCCGCGAGACGCTGCCCGACGGCGTGCTGTACAGCTCCGCGGAGTCGCACTACTCCGTCTTCAAGGCCGCGCGCATGTACCGCATGGAGGCGGTCAAGGTGGGCGTGCTGGGCACGGGGGAGATCGACTACGACCACCTCCGCGCATGCCTGGCCGCCAACGCGGACAAGCCCGCCATCCTGAACCTGAACATCGGCACCACCGTGCGCGGCGCGGTGGACGACGTCGACCGTGTGCTGGCCATCCTGGCCGACCTGGGCTTCGGCGAGGACAGGTTTTACATCCACTGCGACGGCGCGCTCTTCGGCATGATGGTGAGGTTTTTTGGGGGGGGGTTGGGGGTGTCGCTGAGGGGGATAAGGGAGAGGTTGGGGGGCGAATTGAGAAGGGGCCTAAACCCCAGGGAGGGATGGGCAGATTGCAGGGGTGTGTAAAGGTGTGTAGGGGATGTTGAACCAGGCACTGACGGCAGCAGGGCAGCACGGGCGGAGGTCGCTGACGATGATGCTTGCGTGTGCATACACCTGTATGTTCCCTCCGGCCCCCCGGCCCCACCCACCCACAACATTCTGCAGATCCCCTTTGTCAAGCGGGCGCCCATGGTGACCTTCAAGAAGCCCATCGGGAGCGTGTCGGTGTCGGGGCACAAGTTCGTGGGCGCGCCTGTGCCTTGTGGCGTGGTCATGACCCGCCTGAAGCACATCCAGGCACTGTCCACAGGTGCGGCGCGTAGGCCAGGGGGTGGCGTGGATTGGGACTTCCTCTCCAGGGGTTGGATGGGGGGAACTTTCAGAGGGGGAGCCTGTTGACCCCGGGGCGTCTGGCCTCCAGGGCTCGGCCCAAGGGGATTCCCGTGCATGGGGAGGGATGCGCAGTACATAAGCCGGCATGCCAAGCCGAGCCGGGGCGGTGACCCTTTCTTCAGGGGCCGCCCTGCGTCGTGGCTGGGATGTGACTCTACGCTGCGCACAGGAAACAGGGCCGCTTTGTCTGGCCGGGATGTCGTGTTCTTTCAAACCACGCCCACCGGTCCTCATTCGCGACGCACACCTCATGTGCACAGTATCCTTGCCCCTGCACCTTGTTGGTGGGCCATTCAAATGCTGTTGTCAACTGGACGAGGGGCTTCAGGGGCCTTGCCCTGGTTCCTGAGGACTCCAGAAGCTGAATCCCCCCCGTCCCTCACCTTTACACACCCTGAACACCACCCGCCCCATCCCCGCCGCACCTCCCTCCCAGACGTGGAGTACCTGAACTCCCGCGACGCCACCATCATGGGGTCGCGCAACGGGCACGCCCCCATCTACATGTGGTACACCTTCACGCGCAAGGGCTACGAGGGCCTGCGCAAGGACGTGGAGCGCTGCCTGCGCAACGCGCACCTGCTCCGGTCCATGCTGGAGCGGGCCGGGGTGGTGACCAGCCTGAACGAGCTGTCCTCCACCGTCGTGTTCGAGCGCCCCGCCGACGAGGACTTTGTGCGCCGCTGGCAGCTGGCCTGCCAGGGCGACATCGCGCACGTCGTCGTCATGCCCAACATCACCGTGGCCAAGCTGGAGCGCTTTGTCACCGAGCTCATCGCCGTGAGGTGCGTCGTCGTTGGGGGGTGGGGGGTCTTGCCGATCCCATGCCTTCCCGCGAGAGGCCTCTGCCCCTCGCGCATGCATCCCGACCACCCTACGCGCCACCACACACCACGCCCTGCATACATCACGCAGGGCAAAGAGCTCGCTGGCGGGCGCCCTGGCCATCTCGGCCGAGGCCATCCGGGAGGGCGAGGAGGAGGCGTGAGACGGCGCGGCGCACGTCGGTGAAGCAGCCATCCCCATGCTTCCAGTGCAGAATCCCATGGCCTCCCAGTGTTCCCGCTCGAGTCTCTCGCCTGCCCTTTCCCCGACCAGCTAGGCCCCGTTGCTCCCAGCGCCCGTGCATGGCATGGGCCTCCTGTCCCCTCCCCCCCCCTTCCCCAAAGGCACTGTGCCACTATTGTTCTTGTTCCGGCCGGGACTTTGAAACCCCTCCCTGCACCGTCCATGTACCTTGACTCTCTGCTCCCGCGGCTGAGGAATGCCGCCGCCTCTTTTCATGACTTGGAATGCACTGCTATGTACCATGTGGACGCCTAGTGTACACGGGTGAGGTGATGGGTCAAATGCACGATGTGGGGGCGCACATGAATCATGGGGGGGCAAGTGAAGAATGTAAGGGCCGGCTCTCGAGCCCGCTCCTGCAGGCAGGTATGCATGCACCTACCCCTGGGCCAAGCCTGTGACGCGTACGTCCCGCAACCCAGGGCTCCAGGCTCCCTTCAAAAGGCCAGTTGCTGGGAGCTCTGCCAGTCCAGGGAAGCACGCGAGGCGCGCGGTGACACGCACTCCTCCTCCAGGCTGACCTCCAGCGCCTCCCGCGCCGCCAGCTGGTCCTGGGTGAGCGCGAACTGGTGCAGGCGGGGGCTGCGCCCCGCCAGGAAGTGGCCCGGGGGCACCACCTCCCAGTGCGTCAGGCCCACCTCGGCGGGGACGGGGAGCGGCGCGCTGGCCACGCTGACGCCGCCGTCGGCGTCGATCTCGTAGTGCAGGGGCAGCGCGCCCGAGGCGTCGCGCGCCGCGAAGGCCGTGCGCCGCTCCGCGTCGTACAGCAGGAAGGCGTACTCGCCCTGGAGCTCGGACAGGACGAGGAGGGGGTCGGGGTCGCGGGCGTAGAGGCGCAGGACGAGGGCCGCCGCCGCGGCGCGCGGGTCCTGGGGCGCGCCGCGGGGCGCGGGGGCGTCCTCGTACCGCTCCGCCAGCTCCTCCAGGTTGGAGATGTAGGAGCCGGGGGCCAGGATGCAGAGGCCGGTGGGGTCGGAGGCCAGGGCCGGCTCCTGGTAGGCGGGGCCGGGGCCGGAGCCCGGGGAGGGGGACTGGCACACCACGATGGCCGTGCCGGCGCCAAAGCGGTAGACCTCGGGAGAGGGGTTGAAGGTCTGGCCCCTCAATGCATGCACCGGCGGAGGCGCGGGGGCGGACCTGGTGGGGCGCGAGTGTGATGAGACGTGTCCGGGAATTGGGTTGGGGACCAAGGGGGCAAGGCTTCATATGCATGTCAAACCAGGAACAGGATCGCATGGGTCAGGTCATGGCCCCACCTGAGGAGGGTGCCTATTCGGCTCTGCGTCGTCTTCTCCAGGCTCCCCCTCCCGAACGACAGGAAGGCCGGGAGGCCGCCACTCCGCGGCACTGTGGCGTAGAACCAGCCGGATTCTAAGGGCTCGTCAGGCATGCTGCTGAGAGTGGGGTCCGGGATGGAGCGGGACAGGTATGTCCTTATTTTGCGAACAATTTTGGGAATCTGGATGGAAAGCGCGAGCGCGCCTCTCGGTTTCCCTACCATCAGAAGACAGCGTCTTAGGGGCGCCGGTGTGCACCCGGCCAGGCACACCATCATCCACACGACTCCCAGATCTGTACTCCCAACCGTCCAGCATGGCTCTTCGGCAGCTGGCATCCCAGGCCGCGAGCGGTCTCGGCCTTCGGTGCACCGCGCCGAGCCTGGCCCTCACCCAGTCCCCTGTGGGGTTGCTGCAGGCTGCCCTTTTCCGGTCGTACTCCACGGGTGAGGCCATGCGTGAGTCGTTTAGTGAAGTTGTGGTAGGGTAAGCTGCGCTTTGCCGCCTGCTACACCTCCGTACCCGGTACCAATTCCGCGTTCCGTGCCCCCGCCCCAGTCATCGATGGCCTGAAGTATGCCGAGAGCCACGAGTACGCCAAGATCGAGGGCGATGTTGCCACTCTGGGCATCACCGACTTCGCCCAGGTACGGACATGTGGACCCTTTTGAGGCTCTGATGATGAGGTCTGCACCTGACATGAAGCGTCCCGTGGATCGGGATGGGGATGATCACCTCTGCCTCTCAGTGCCAGGAGGTACCGGGGCACCGAAGGCCCCCCCTCCACCAATATCAATTCAGAGCGAGCTGGGAGATGTTGTTTACGTCGAGGTCCCCGAGGTGGGCGCCAGCCTGTCCAAGGGAGCCAACCTGGGTGTCGTGGAGTCCGTCAAGGTGCGAACACATGAACGTCATGTGCCGGGGACTCCTAGCCTGCGCGCCCCAGTGTTATTCTCTGACCCACCTCTCAACCTTTCTTTGGACCCTTCCCACAGGCGGCCAGCGACATCTACTCTCCCCTCAGTGGCGAGGTGATCGAGGTCAACTCTGCCCTGGTGGATGACCCCGCCAAGGTGGGGCGCATGGCCAGGGGAAGGGGGGCTGATTTGCCTGTTACCTCCTCAATGAAACAATGGATGAGTAAAATAATGCGCAATGGAGACCGTCTTTATCCTTGTCTTTGATTCCTGTCACCCGCTGCTGCTGCCCCTGCAGATCAATGCGGAGCCCTTTGAGGGTGGCTGGCTGGCCAAGATCAAGCTCAGCGACCCCTCCGAGGCCGACTCCCTTCTGGATGCCAATGCGTACAAGAAGCATGTAGAGTCCCAGGCACACTGATTGATATTCTGATCTCAGAAGGCTCTGCTTCAGAGCATGTAAGGTCATCACGGTGTCCGATCATGGGTGGGTATGGGTGGGTGCGTCGCCTTTGAAGGCAGACGATCTTGAGGTCCGATGTCCACTACGAAACCCTCGCAGTGGACTGCGACCGGGCTCAGCATCATGAAAATAATAACATACATCCATTAATTAATTCAAGTATAAAACAAGGACATTCCTTCGCAAGAAATGTAGTAGTGCTCGAGGTCACGACGACTGACCCACCGTGACAATGTCGCGTGAGGGAGGAGGCATCGCCCACTCTGGCATTCCATTTCTACCAGGATACACGGTTCGAGAGCCGGTGAGTGTGTCGCTCCTGGCGCGAGGTTTTAAAGTGCCGACCTCTGACCTGACATGTGCACATGGGCCCCTCATCGGACAGGTTCCCTTGGACGCCCGGTATCCTCGCACCCAGACCTTGTCATTCAAGAACGGATACGCTGTGGCTGACGTTCCCGTGGCATCGCTCAAGCCGGCATGTGGGCCCGCCGACCATGTCGCTTTCCCTCCTGCACCCTCACGGATCGAGCTCAGCCAGGCGACCCGGCCTTTTGTCCCGGCGTTCGTTCAGTACGAGCACTGCGTGCTGCGCTTCTTGGCATGGTTTAAGGAGGTCCTGCCCGGCATCCTGGATGAGGGGGAGTACATACGCAAGGCAGTCGTCAGCTTCTGGCCGGAGGATTGCAGTCTGGCCATTGCCGAGCCTCGCCTCCCCAACTCGGGACTCATGCAGGTTTGGCGGTGTGGTGTGGTGGGTGGTACATCATTGCGAGGTGGCAAAGATGGCCCCTGCGCTGCTCTCAAGGGTGCAGGTGTGGCACAAGCTGAAGCCAGGCCGCCCCCCAGCCTGTAATCGCTCCCTGCTCACTTGCAGGGAACCCTGGTGGCTCGGCACAGATGTGGTCTTGGCCTGGAGGACTTCAGCATTGGGAGCACGATCTGTGTTCGGAAAACACAGTACCACCTGTGTTCTGCGGATACCTACACCCGCACTTTCTTCTCCGATCGAGGCCTGCACTTGGGCGAGGACCTTGCCCTGCCCGAGGCGCCAACCGACGGTGGGGCAGTGTCGCGCCCCGGCTCGACAGGTGTGTGTGGTGCTGATGGGACCGTCCTGTGCTGGGGCCAGGCCACCTTGCCAAGACGTGTGCTGGACGGAGGCCGGCCCACGCCTCTGCCTGCCACCCTGTGCAGACCGGCGTGAGGCCCCGGCAGAGTCGCCCACCCGGTATGCCGAGGTTGCGCTGGGGAAGGCTGCCCCTTCCAGACACACACAGCAGTTTCTAAAGTTCAGCAACCAGGTGCGGGGCTACCAGACTGGATGAGGCTGACTTTTCAGCTCCCCAGGAGCTGGTGCCCTTGGCCCCAGCATGCGGCTGGGCCCCTGGACTGACACCTTTGCATGCCTTCTCCATCCTCTGCACCCCCATGCCCAGCCCAGGTCCTCCGCTTCTTCGCGGTGTGGAATGATACGGGCAGGCTGTGTGGGGACGTTCACCGCCTGCAGCTCCGCTACTATCTCGAGGATGACACGGTGCGAGCCCGGGGTCGAAGTACGGTTGCAATGTGTGCGGTGGGGACAGGGGTCCTGGTCATGCCAAGGCTCTGGAAAGGCTGCATGCAGTTGCTGGTGTGCTTGAGTCGAGTGCGTCGTGACCTGGCTGATCGCGGCGTTATAGTTCTCCTGCCCCCCTTGCCGTGGCTCAGGTGGAGATCGTGGAGGAGGGTGAAGCTGGAAACCATGTCTTCCTGCGACGCACACCGGTGAGCCCGGGAAGGGTCGGTAGCTTGGCATGGGGGCGCCGGTGCAGTCTGGGTTGGGGCGTCTGGCCAGCGCTGCACTCTGTGCATGCTGTGCACCTGCCTCACCCTCAAGCGCCCACCTGAGTCTCCTGGCCCTTGCAGGCGGGGAGCAAGGGCGAGGGGGTGGCCTGCCTCGGGGGAGCACTGCTGCCACTCAGCCTGACCACCCAGGACCTTGGGATCGGCCGCGAGGTGGTCGTGCATGGCAGGCCAATCCTGCTGCGAGATGCCGACGCCTACACCAAGACCTGGCTCAAGGCAAGCCCTAAGATACACCGCGGTGTCCTCTCCCTTGGAGGGGAGGGGAGAAATGTTGATGTTGGAGGCTTTCTGTGGATACAGTGATGTGTGGGTCACTGCTTCACTGCCTGGCCGCACCCCAGCAACCAGCTCACCAATCCACATGATCCTGTCGCAAAGGAGCATGCTGGCGCAAGTGAGGCGGACCTGCAGCCGGTGCGGCTTCCCTCGCCGCCGCCGGCGAAGCCCCTGCCGCCGCCGCCGCCGCCGCACAACAGGATCGGGGACCCGGAGGATTCCCTGCAGAGTTGCCTGCGCCTGGTGAGCGCTGGAGGTGGGCCTGCGGGCAGGCTGGAACGGGGCGCTGTGCATGGCTCCAGCAATGTGTGCCGGCGGCAAGATGAGTACCCAGAGCCGCCGCCTCCCCCCCCCCCCAACACCGCGCGCACGCCCAGGTCCCGACCCCTCCCAAACGCGACCAGTACAAGCTCATGAACAGCGGGGGCATCATCCTTAGGTTCCAGGCCTGTTTTGCCCCGCCCGTGTCCGAGATCGACGAGTGGGTGGAGGCTTGGAGAAGGCAGGGGGAAATTGCGGTGGGAAAGAATGTAGTAACAAGTGCTTGTGCATGCCCTTTCAACCCCCCCCCTTCCCTTCCTCATTACTGCACACACACAGCTCTCAAGTTTATCTCGGCTCACCGCGTGCAAGGACACAGTTCCCTCCTTTGCCCACATGCATGGCCAAAGAGTGACCCCACTTGCCCCTCCTGGCATGTGCTGAGTACATGGGGCCAGACCCTCTCCCTAACCCGTTCTCATCGCTCCACAGGCCCCGCAGGTTCGTGATCTCCTTCTTTGCCGCGGATGACACCCTCTCCGTGTTTGAGCCGCCCGCGGCGGCTGCTGGGGGGGCGGGCAGCAAGTTCCTGGAGCGGACCAGGGCATATTGGGTCCCCGGCCAAACTGCGGTGAGAAAGGGCGGCCGGGGAACGGTTAGCTCCAGGACGCCAGCATGCGGGGCGCCCCACCCGCTCCATGCCCGGCTGTCCAGCTACCACCTCTTGCCCTCGCAGACACTCATCTCCGAGAAGGACATCTGGGTGGGCGCAGTCATCCCGCTGGCGGGGCGGCGCTTCGAGCTCCTGGCCGCCGATAACTTCACGCTGCAGCACATGGAGCTGGCGGCGCACCCCATGGCTCGCCTGGGTGACGCGCTTACGACCCTGGGGCAGGCCCTCTCAGGTGGGAGGTGGCTGTGACGCTGAGGCAGGGGCTGAGTGCTGCTGCCATTTCCACAGAGGGAAATGTGCCAGTCATATGGGGGACCCCTATCAAGGTGCAAGCCTCCAGATGTGTGGCTTGCCTGGGTATTCATGGCCTCACACGCGGCAGCGCGACACCAGCAATGGGTCGGCGCAGTTGCATGCCACGCCCCACCACCTGTGAAATATCCCCCCATTTCCCAATAGTTTGGCATGAATCCAGTTCGAGGATCCAACCGCACCGTCCCCTTCCTGCCTCCCCTCTCGTCAGATGGGAAGCTGGTGCAGCAGCTGAGGGCTGCCCTGCCCCTGCACGGCGTGCTCAGTGTGGAGGAGCTGGCAGGCGTGCTGACCCAGCGCACCAGTCTGACTCGTCACCAGGTCTTCACCCTGCACCGCCACCTGGCGAGGCGCGGCCCGGTCACCACGGCCGCCCTCCTGGAGACCCTGCTCCTGCCCCCTTCCTGATCATGGAACGCTACCGGTATTAACAGGGCAGTTGGGGGACAACACCAATATCATTCCGCAGAAGCGTCAGGGGTGGCAGTGAGCCAGGTCCCTCGGGCAAGTGCCCGCGGAAGATGCATGCCGGGCATTGGGGCCTGCAACCAGGCGGTCAGCGCTGCCAGTGGGGCAGGTCGCATTGCCGCCCGCAGGCCGTGCGGAGCGATCAAGCAGCCAAGCTTGGAAAAATGCACGCCATGCTGGACATGCCAGGGAAAGAAAGGACATAAAAATGTGGGGGAGGAGCAATGGCCGCGGGGGCTCAGAAGGAGTACAATCAACTATTTGGGGGTGAGGGGTGGAGGTTTCCGGCATGTATGCCAGGAGAAAGATTCGTTGCCAGCAGGGAGGGGGTGGGGGGCATGTACAGGTGTTCAGGACATGTAGGGGGCTGCTGCATCTCAAGGCGGGCAGCGCAGACATTGCCTCGTTCGCTAGGGTGGGCTTGTGATCGTGGGAGGGGCTGGTGACAGCCAGAGGCCTGGAAAGATGGCATGTATGGATCAATAAGCGAGGGTCCCCTCAAACAGGGGCCCAGAGCAGGCTCTTCCTCATCCCTGCGCGGCCCGCGCCCTGCAGGCGAGACGCGGGCTCGGCCAAGGGGCCCTGTTCCGGCTCTGGTGCGGACTGCGGGGCTGGGCGAGGGCCACATTCAGCACGTGTCCTGGGAGGCCCCTCCGTCGGACGGCTGTCCGGGCCTCCTACTCGCAGCCTCCGACCTCCAGCCCCACCAGGTCGTCAGAGGAGTGGCGCAGGCGGGACCCGGCCTCCCCTGCGGCGCCCTTCTGCTTCAACTTGCTCTTGGCGGCGCTGAGCCGGTTGGCGAGGATGCGGCGCGCCTTCTTGGGGTCTATGCGTGGGTCCATGCGTGGGTCCGCGGCGGGCTGCCGCCCACCCTTGCCCTTGCGCAGGTGCAGGGGGGTGAGGTAGGTCATGTGGGGCACGGCGGGGCGGCAGCCGTCCAGCAGCTGGCTGGCCGAGGCGGAGCGCGGCAGCGGATGGGAGGGGGGGCCGCGCCGTGAAGACCCCGGGCCGCGCAGGCGCAGCTCCGGCTCGGAGCGGCGCGACGGCAGCGCCCGCACGTGCAGCTCAGGCAGGGACTGGGTGTGGGGCATGTGCGGGCCGGTGTAGGGAGGGGGCCTGGGAAGGCCGTCCATGCTGGGCTGGGGTTGCAGCCAGGCCTGGGGCGTCTCGCTGCGTGGGCAGTGGGGGGCGCATGTGTGTGGGGGTGGGTGGAGATGGCTGTCTGATGCCCTTGTGGGGACTGAGTGGGGATCGATGGCAACCAGGGCATGCCCTCCAGGGCTGGCACTGGGTCTTCAATGCACGAGTGTGTGAGACGGGGAGCCAGGAAAATGACACGCTGCACCCTGTGGCGCCCCTGCGCGCTTCCCCACCCAGCGGCATGCAGGGGCTCACCTGGGAGGCAGGGTGGACGTCAGGGCCGTGCCGTCCAGCAGAAAAGGGGATGACTCTGTGATGGCGGGTGTGTGGCCAAAGCTGCCGGCATAGCCGGTGGTGGGACCGGCGGCCCAGGGCTGCCCCGCACTGGCGGCTCGGGGCGCGGAGCGGTAGGGGCCGGGGTTGATGGGGGGCAGGGTGCCCCAGTCCGCCAGGAGGGGCTCTGTGTCAAAAATAAAGTAGTCTGAGAGCACGGCGGAGGAGGCCGAGGAGGGCACAGAAGCCACGCCGATGGTATCTGCCTCCAGGTCGCAGGCGTCCAGGAGGCGGCCCCCGCTGCCGGTCTCTGCGAGCATGGGGTTTAATGCACGATCAAGCAGCTTCCCGCGGCGTCTGGCATGCAAGGGGGGGCCCGGGGAATCGAGCAGGCATAGGGCAGAAAGCACTCCATTGCTCAGCCTAATGGATCAGACAAAGGCTGGCAAGCAGTGCACAGCAATATGAGCCTGGGCGACGGATTTCGAACCGCGTCGGCTGCCCCAAATTTCTTCTGCGGTTCTGGGGCCCCTCACCTGCATGCATCCCAGGAACCGGGATCATAGGCGAGCTGAACATGCTCCCAAGGCGACGAGGATAGTCTCGTGTGAGTGTGTGATGCGGTTGACGCTGAGAGAGGGGCCGCGTCAGGGTCAGTCAACGTGCACGGTCGGGGTCTGAACCTGCGTGGGCCGATCTCGTGGCTGACTCCCTGTGGCGGAGGCAAACCGGGCGTTATCAAGATATTTACTCTAAATCTGCTGTGATCCCTGCATGCGTGTTGACTTGGTATTGCTAGGCCTTGGTTTCCGGGCCTCGGTGTGTCAACGTCGCCTAGCATCGACGTCCGAAACCCTACTTTCTTTGGCACCTGATTCGCGTTTGCATGCATCCGAGCAACGCGCGCAGTGCATCGCAGAACATCATAGACTCTAGAAACATCATTAAGGTAGGTTAGGTCTGTGTCTTCGAGGAGACAGAGGCAGAAATCGATGTGAGTTGGAAATGGATCCATCCTCTTCATTACCAGGTCCGGCTGAGTAATGGTGATTCATCATGGAGCGTTCGGAGTGGCCAAGGGAGAGGGCGGAGCACAACCCCAACAAGAGTGGGCCCGGCTCTGATCATCATGTCATTGGGAGATTTCGAGCACTATCAATCGTATGTCGACCTCATGTCAAGTGGCTACATCACAAAGCAATCCTTAGGAAGGCTCAGGCTATGGTCCAGCAATGGCTAAGGCTCCGATTCCAACACACGAGCCCGTGAGTGTACTCTTAATTTTATGAGAGTCTCCAGGAGTTACCTTGTCTTTGACCATGCCCAAAGAGAGTCTCCTTGGAACTCTCTTGGCCTCGCATAGACTCCTGTACAGCAGATCAAAGCCGTAAGGCGTAACAAGCCTACCCTAATCAAACAAGGAAGCCATGCAGCACCAATTTGGTCGATCTTACCTTCAAAAGGATGATCGCAGACCCCCACCTTCAAGGACCAGCACATTAGGTATTCCGACGCGCGAGATCTCGAAAACTCGGAATTGTGCAACAGATAGCCGAGCTCATTTTCGAGCTTGTCGTGACTTTTCAGTGGAGTTAATTGTACTTTTTCGAGGCTATCTGGCCCCGCAGGGCATTCGGAAGGGGTCCTGACCCCTGTAACTGACCCGACCAAGGGTGCTCTTGCCCTGCTGTCGGGACCCGGTCTGGGTGTCGAACGCTCAGGCTTGCTCCCGCGGAGCTCCCTTAGTCCTGGTCCATGGCACTTCTGACGCATGAGCTGGTGCCGGGAAGGAGCCTGGGACCGTTTGTCCTGGGTAGGTTATCTCCTTCCTCGTCGGTCTCGAGTTTGGGGCTGGGAGCCGAGGATCCCCCGCATCCCTCACCCCCAAGCCCCCCTGTACCCTACAGGTGACTCGATAACACACACCATGGCGTATCTGCAGCAGCATCGCAAGTCCTACAGACGCGTTGAGGTCCAGTATGAGCCTCAGGTATTCACCCTGGGTGCCGTGCGACCAGCTGGCCGGGGAACGCGTGACCGTCCTGGCTCGTGATGAGCGTCTCCTCGTGGTGCATACCGCGCGTGGTGGGGCCCGACACATCCCGTGGAGTCGCCGACCCCGCCCCATCCCCTCCCCCCCTTCCCCTGCAGGCTCTGCTGAGCCGCGACATCCTCGTCACCCTGCCAGAGCACGGCCTTCGCCTCGCCTTTGAGCCGCTGACTCAGCGCCTGCGCCTACTGGAGATCCTGGACAGCAGCCACCTCCTGGTCACGTATCAGAAGGCGCGCGCGTTCGGCGGCATGGCGCACCCTCCCTGCCTGGGCGGCATGTATGACACCTTTGGGCCGACCTACCCAGGTGGGGGCGGGGAGGTCATGCTGTTCCCGTTACCTGAGTGCTGCCAGATGTCTTTGATGGTGGGGAACACACTGGAGGTGTCATGCCTGTGGGGTGCAACTCAGGTGGCTGGCTGAAATGTCAACCCTCCAGTCGGGAGGTCACATCCCTTTCCCTCCGACGAATCTCGCCGACCCCCTCACTCTCCTTCCCCTCCCCCCCTCCAAACCTTGTTCTCAGTGGAGTGGGACCCCGCGTCAGCGTCCTTCCCTCTTCTCTACCCGGGGCTCCTCCTCCTCTTCCCGGTGCCCCCCTGCGACAAGGCCATGAGTCTGACTCCCGGCAACGATGCCCCGCAGGGGTTCCCGGTGCCGCCCACCACCCAGGCCTCCCGGGTGTGCCTCTTCACAGGCGCGGCTCGCGACGCGGCCGCTGCGCTGGCCTCCCCACCCCCGCCACGCGGGCACCCCGGTGCAGCCCGCGTGCTGCATGCCGTCCCCGGCCGCGGAGTCTACTCCGAGGCAGGGCCGGGGGGGGCGAACAGCGCCTGCGTGGAGCTAGGGGACTCCCCCCAGGACGTCGTGACGCGGCTGGGGCCGCCCACCTTCACCAGTGCTGCCGCGGAGCAGGTGCTTGGAGTTTTGGGTTGGGGGTGTGGGTGGGAGGGCCGGTGGTGCGGCGGCATCCGCCAGGAAGCTAAGCCAGGAGAGGAGACACCAGTGCTCTCACACGCCCCCTCGCCATTTCACCGGGCTGACGCCGCCCAGTCTCCCCCTTGCCCTTGCAGCGAGGCCTGGGCGCCCGCTACGTCTACATGTACCCCGATCTGGGGATGGACGTCGTGATGGGTGCGCGAACGCACGCCGTGGAGAAGCTGGTGCTGCACGCCAGCATGCCCGGCTCCGCAGGCTTCGGCCTCGCCTCCCGCTGCTCCTTCAGGTGGGCACGGGGCGCTGCATTTTGGTAGTGTGCGAGGCATGCTCAGGCAGGAGTGATGCTTGGCAACAGGGATGGGTGGCGAAACAGCGGGCCGGGAAGGGAGGAGTTCCTGAAGGCGAGGCACCCGGCGGTGCTGCAGGACCGCTCACTTGCGCTGCAGCGGGAGGGGGCAACGGTGCCTCAGCCTCTCCTTGCTCATCCCACGCAGGGTGTACGCACCCGGGACCATGCCAATGGACACCCCACGGGCCCGCCTGGTCGCGGGTACCAGCACTGCTGGCGGCCGATCGGGCGAGGAGCCTCGGCCAGCCGAGCGGCGGGGCCTGACTGGCCGGGACGCGACGACCGAGCACCCGGTGCATGTCGAGCATGCCCCATCGCAGGGCCTCGACCTGCTCGTGCCAAGCCCCCTACGTCAGGCGTCTCCCACCCCCTCCTCCTCCATCGACATCCCCCTGGCCGGCCCCGCCGGCGCCCCCGCGCCACGCGTCGGCGGGAAAAAGGGGAAGAAGGCACGGCTGGGCCGGTCGCGGCTGGGCGGCGCCGCCGCGCCCGCGCCCGAGGACACCTCCTCTGCCTCTTCGGACGCCGGCGCCACGGAGGCAGGCAGCAGCCTGGGCTCCTCCCCTTGCCTGGGCACCCCGCTCCCCCACCGCGAACCCCCATCCAATGCTGGCCAGACCGCCAGCGACGCCGACGTCGACAGCGACTGCGGGGGCGGGGGCGGGGCAGGGGGAAGGCACGGGGCGTCCGAGGGTTGGTCGGACGCAGACGACCTGGCGGCTCTGGTGCTCGACGACCCGCCCCGGCGCCTCGGCGGCTGTGTTGCAGGAAGCCCCGCGCCGGCGAGCCCCGTGCCGGCGAGCCCTGGCCGGACCTGCGTCGGCGTGCAGACCGACGACGCGGGCGGCGAGCCTGGCAGCCACCCCCACGCCCACACCACGGCCTGTTCCTGGGCCCCGGCGGCGGCGGGGGTTGGGGGCGAGGACGAGACCGACGACGACGACCGGTCGACCAGCCTGGGGTCCTGGGACGAGGCCCTGATCCCGCGCCAGGCCCCGCTGGCCACCGGCGACGGCGCTGAGGCCTTCGAGCGCGTGCCGCTGCAGCGCGACTGCGCGACCCAGACGCGGCGCGGCGCGCCCGAGCGCCGCGCCGCGCTCGGCGCCGCGTCGGCCGCCTGCTGGGGCGGCCCCGCCGTGGGGCCCACCGACGACGTGCGCGCCGTGCACGCCGTGTTTGGGCCCTGCCGCCCCGCCCCGCTGGCGGCGGGCGGCGGCGGCGGCCCGCACGCCCCGCCCCGCCCGCCCACGCTGCTGCACGCCTACTGCGGCGTGGTCTTCGAGACGCTGCCCGGCGGTCACATCGCGGGCGTGACCCTGTTTGCCGCGTAGGGGCCTGAGGTGAGGTGCGTGGACTGGAGGGACTGGGTGTGGTGCCTGTGACGGCAAGGCTTGGCTGTTCTGGGCCGCCCGGCCTCAGGAGGAACAGCACCTTCCCTTCTTCCCGACAGATCAAACCACGAGGCCACCGCTGCCGCTCCCGAGACCCAGGAGCCTGGCGAGCGCCGTACACTGCGCCATGTGGTCTTGTTGGCCGAGCCGCGGCCACACGAGCTCTGTGCGGGAGGGGGCTGCGCAAGTCATCCCCCCCCCTCCTCCTCCGTATCTACCCCAGCCCCATCCTGTGCCATACCAAACTGCCCCTGGCCGAGAGAGCCCATCCCCGTGTACCATACCGTGCGAGACCCCCCGGCTGAACGGCGCTCCCGCGCGCCCACTCGCCCTCCCATGTTTTTCATCGATCACAGCCATTGTTGTGCACTGTCCTTCCTGCGCGGCCTGGAGATGTTTGGGGACGTGCGTCACCGCTGCGCCTCACCCCCTCGTCCACATCGTCCCACCAGCCAGTCTTAATGTTTGCAAGTTGCCCTTGCTTGAAATATCAAGCGCACGTCATGCCTCTGAGCGACCTGCACCCAGGTCAGTCTGTCTATTTTGTAAACCTAAACACTGTTGTCCAGGGGCGGTTGGGAAAGAGGCTCCGAGATCCAGGCTCGCGGGCTCCCGGTGCCAGGGAGGCAGGCGAGGGTCGAGGGAAGGAGGCTGAGCATGCCCAATCTGCACGTCCAGGGATGAGGCATCTCTCACAGTCCCAGCTCGACCACCAGACCCGCTGGTCAGTAGGAGCTGCGTGCCCCCCACCCGTTTGCCAGGTGGTCCAAGTAGCCAGACTGGCTGGCGGCCACCAGGATGAAGAGGGCGGGGAGGACGAAGAGGAGGAGGAGGCCCGCGAAGAGGGGGAGGTTGCTGCGCCCCGACTCTTCGTCCATGCGCTGCTGTCGCGCGTTCTGGCGCTTGCGCAGGGCCGCCAGCTCCGACCCCTCCTCCCCATTGTACGCCAGCTCCAGCCGCTCCGCCAGGGTCTTCTTGGGGGTGGGGCCGCTGGCAGGGGTTGGATTTGCCTGCGCAGGGTCGATGCTCTCCACTGTGGCAGGAGGGAGAAGTGGGGGTCTTGCTGCTGGAAAGACGGGCGGCCGGGTGGAGGCTGGGGCTGGGGAGGTGCTCCTGATGCATGACAGCCAGGCAGCTGGGCAGGGCAGTCGCTGCTGGGTGCTCCATTCGCTCAAGGTCACCCAGCTGCTGGTCCTTCAACCAGCAGCAGCTTACCCAAGGTATCTAGGAGGGATAAGCTGTCCGTTTCGGGGTTAGCACGGCCCTCCTCATCCGCATCGGGGCTCTCCCTCTCGGTGGCCCCCGTGGCCACCGGGTTCCTGGTCGGCCTGGGGGATGCAGGGATTCTCTTCGAACGATAAGAGGACACAGGACTCCTTTTTGAGCATGATAACAACATGCATGGTGCCTGAGAGCTGTGCATAGCTTGCATTGAGGGGCCGGGGCGACCCATGCAAGTGCTCATGGGGCCACATGCTCGTTGAAGAGTCACGGGCATGGAGCAACTAAGAGCGATAAACTACTCACGCTCTTACGTTTTCTTACTGTATATGAACAAAAGGTCTCAGAATCGCACCAATTCTGCATCTGTCGTCGCTGATGGGCAATGTCAATCCCCCGGATTATCAGCCGGTGATTTCGTTTCGTCGCCGCGCGGAAAATTTGCTGGCGATATCGTGGGCGCGGCGTGGAAGCCTTGGGGAAACAAATCCGGCCTCACTCGGTGCCAACTCCACAATCGGAGTCCACGGCATCCTGTCCACACCCATCTCGACCAAACACACATTCAGCATGTCTGCCTGGGCCCCAGCAGTGCTCGCCACGCCGGGAGTGTCTTCCGGGACGCCTGCCCACGCGTTTACGTCCCGGACGCAGTCCCTGCGACAATTCCGGGGAACGCACTACCTATCAGTGCGCCGCAATGTGCAGGCAGAGTGCTCCATGTCCACGGAGGGACCAGGAACAGGACGCAGGTGAGGTTGGGAAGCTGTTGGGCAATGCCTGGGAAGGTCAAAGCTGTTGCTTCTCGGCTCGCGACACGCTTGTCATGCACCGAAAGCTTAGGACGGGAGCACTATTGTCTGCTGCAAGGGCACACAGGCTGGAGCACCGATGCCTGGTGCCGATGGAGGGCTTTGCCAGAACAGGTATTTTGGCAGGCACTGCGACCTTCTCGGTTGTTTCAGTGCCCGCCAACATCCTCCTCCCAATGCAATCGTGTCATCCCACAGGCACACTCCGGTCCAGCTCGGACAGGAGCATGACACCACCAGCCATGACCAGCAGGCGCATGCTGGCAAAACCACAGAGGAGTGCTACCGTGAGGTGGGTGTTGCAATGCATGGGATTCTGAGAAGTTGCTTAGGAATGGTCAAGGACGAGGATATTCCAGTTGGTCAGAGGATTTGCTTTGGGGTTATGTGTCCACAGCCTTAATTTGCTGCTGGTAGTGAGCAGAAAGAACTGCGCTCAGCCTCATCTTTCCACCATTGCAGTTTCCATTCCAAGTTCGGATGAGCACCCCCCTCTTCATCAAGGACCGCGAACCAGCAGGAAAGACAGTGCAGGAAGCTGAAACAGAGGCCCCGGCGTCAGGACACCGCAGGTGGGCTTTTGTGTGCTGGCAATTCCTTTGGTGGATAATGTATTCTCAAGGAACTGAAGGGGGAGCTATTGCCTAGGCATTGTGCCGAGCACTTGCAGGTCGATTATGTCGAAGAGGATGAGGATGGGCATTCTGTTGCAATGAGGTACCTGCCCACTGATTGTGTGGTCCGATGGCACTCACGCCCAAAACCTCCCCCACCACACTCCAGACGACCATCCATGGTGCCGGCTGCTGAGGTGGCTGACAACGTGGTGCCTGTGCCGCCACGAACGATGGACACATTCCGCCGAAGCCTGGCGGAGAGGCGCAACATCGTGCTTGGAGACTGGAAGCCCATGCATGGATGAGGGAGCGCGGATGGGCCTTGGCCTGCCTGCCCAATACTCCTCCGTCAGGTCATTGACACTTGTTGTTGGGAGGATCTGTTGGAAACACACGGAATGCAGGGGCGCATATGCTCCCACTTCATGCGCAACATATGCGGCGCACGAGTCGAAGATATGTCGCTACCGGGCTTGCGCCGGTTGCTAGCAGCTTATTCCCGCAAGCGGGATCTGACTGGCGCAGTTGGTTGCCTCGATCGGCGAACCAGGGGCGGGGGGGAGGGAGGAAAGGAAGGGGAAGCAGGGGGTCCACCAAATGCAGTGGGACGAAGTGCACCAGCAAAAAAGCACTTGGTCAGCATAAGCATGTTGGCAGCTCCGTTGACGTCGCGGTTGACAACGTTGACCTTGCAGGCCTTGTTGCCGCACCGCTTGGTGTCCCACACGTCCACCAGCTTCTCCTCGCCATTGCGCACCCGCACGTACTGGTGGGCGTGCAGGGTGGCGTGACAGGCGCAACACAGCTTTGATGACCTGTGCTCGTCAACCACCACCACCCTGCACACCCGCCGCAGGCGCCGCAAGAAGCGGATCCAAGGCCCAGGCGGTGTCCCCCGCATGATGCCCCCTCTGTCCTGGGCCGACCAGTTGCCCACGCCCACGACTGTAGTCATGCCGGGGGGCGCGCGGAACTGCTCCGCCAGCCGGGTGATGGCCCGCTGCCTGCCGACGTAGGCCTGGTGCCTGAGCTTCCGGAACGGCTTCCCGTCCCGGTGCCAGGCCAGGCCACGCCGCAGGTCTGGGACGATCTTCACGACCCGCGACAGGAGCACCGCTGTGCTCGCTGTCTTGTAGGGCGGGCACCTACGGGAAGATGGTTTTGAGCACGAGGGTTGGTGATACGGTTGGAGCGATGCAGGGTGTCGTGACACAGTGCCCGCCCCTGCAAGGCATACCCCTGCATACACTCCACCAACCAATCACCACTCACTGGTGCAGCTTCTTGACATAGTCCGGGGCCTTTGCGTGCCAATTCGCAATGACCCCCTCCCGCCACTTGGCCCCCGACATGGCGTGGAATTCCTTTGATGAACAGGATGTCACGTTGGCGTGTTCGTCCACCGCGGTGTACATCTTGGTCCGCCCAGGGTCGATGCCAACATACATGTGTATCTTGGCGTCCTCTGGCGGGCGGTCCCGCCTGCAAA
>NW_011934404.1:0-518 GCF_000733215.1 Auxenochlorella protothecoides
GGAGGCAGTCAACCTCGCACATTGCGGCCCAGTCAGGCTACTTTCCGAGACATTCAAGACCAGCTGCATACCTTGCCAGGCACACCACCATCTCGTCCACCATCCTCTTCACGGTGTTGAAGGAGAGCCGGCTGATGGCGTCCTTGCCAACTACCAGTGATGTGCAGAACCGGCGGGAGATGACGCTCAGGTTCCAGCTCATCAGGCCGCCGGGAGGGCAAAATGCCCAGCAGTGCAGGTCTGCAGTGCCCAGGAGGGAGGTGGAGTCTCCGCGTTGACGGTCAGCAAGCCAGGAGTGAAGCGCACCATCCTCACCACCACCACCATACCCTCAGCGCCACCACCCCACCTGGGCACTCCTGGTGCAGCTGGAAGGAAAGCATGCATGCCACAGCGGCGCCCAGGGAGTGCCCCGTCACCGCCAGCTTCATGGTACGGCCGCTCTCCTGACGCAGCAGCGTGCGCACACGATCGATGGTGAAGAACGCCTCCAGCTTCCCGCCTCCTGCGATGGAGCA
>NW_011934405.1:0-1894 GCF_000733215.1 Auxenochlorella protothecoides
TTCCCGGTGGTGAAGATTGCGAGAGACGCCTATGCCTGAACGTCAACGTGACCCAGTCCACCCAACCCCCATCTCAACTGCAAGATAAAAGTATCACACTCACGGCTGACTGAGGCGTTCAGTCATGGCAACACGAGAGTCGTTGTCGACTGGTGACACAGGGGTCAGACAGCCCCGTCAATCCTGTCGAATGGAGTGAAAAGGGGTGTGGATGGTCTTCAACAAGGGAAAGTATGTCCCCAAGGCGACGGGTAGCGCACACCCTGAAGATGCCGACGCGGCCGGATCCCGTCCATGCCGCCACCAAACAGACGACAGCCCAACTCCGCGGTAGTCCTATATTACGACTTCCCAGCGTTCTCCGGGACTCACCGAGGCATTACAGTCGGATGGCATTGCGCCGAAGTGGGTTCTTGTGCGAGGGCGAGGCACTGAAGGGGTGTAGACGTGGGGGCGGCGGTCCAGAAGAGAGTGGGAGGGAGGGCGTCCGAGAAGTGCTTTAAATGACACCTCGATCGATAGGTGGGACTACTGCTCTTGCATACGCTGTGCCAGAGACCAGGAACTGAGTCAGGCATGCGCGCATCGGGCCAGATTTACACCCCTTTCTTCTGGGAGACCTATATTCTATCCGACCCCCTATCTACTCCCCCCCCGGGGACGAGACCCCCGCTCCCCTACCGCCTTTCCACCCGATGCATGCGAAAGTAAAACACTTTCTAGACCTTTAAATGCTTGCTCGGGTTGTGAGGCCTCTTCGTTGTGCCTGGTCTATTCTGAACGCTTTGTGGGACCTTACCATGTTCCGTCAGGATGCCAACGCGCCATGCATGGCAGATTGCTGTGTCAATACATTCAGGTTACAGTAGAGAATCAGAGGTACGCTCCAGGAGTCCCAGATCGCGCAGGATCTGAATGAGTAAAAACCCGACGACAGATCCCCGAACCTCCCAGTCCCCCCCCAAAAAAGACTGTTTATTTACATCTGAAAATCTTCAATCAATTGGAAACAATGCGCGGTTTGCCCCCGCTACTCGAACCCTCGGAGGGCACCTTCACCACGGCCGACATAGTAGTTGCCGTCAAGGCCACAGTCCACGGTACCTACTACAATAAGCCCGTAACGCAGGCAACCATTCCTACGGAGCGCGTGTGTGACTTCCTGCACGAGGAGGGCCGCATGTTCAATCCCCCCCCCCCCTCCTCAAGCCCCCTTTCCCAGAGGGGCCCAACCCACAAGACAGCCAGCACAGAGGTGCGCCTGTCGCGGGTTGCGTGGATCGTCCCCACCTTGTGACGGGGCCTGGCCTGGCACAGGGACGAGAAGCCGTTTCGAAAGCTTCGGCATCAAGCCTACGTCGCCAGGGAGCGGGCCATCAACCGGCTGGCGGAGCAGTTCCGCGCCCCCCTCTGGAATGACCACTATCGTGGGCATGGGCAACTGGTGGGCATGGGCAACTGGTGGGCCCAGGACCGGGGGGGCATAATGCGGGGGGCCCCCCCGGGGCCCTGGATACGCTTCTTACGGCGGGTGTGCAGGGTGGTGGTGGTCGACGAGCACAGGTCATCAAAGCTGTGCTGCGCCTGTCACGCCACCCTGCACGCCCACCAGTACGTGCGGGTCCGCAACGGTGAGGAGAAGCTGATGGACGTGTGGGACACCAAGCGGTGCACGAACAAGGCCTGCAAGGTCCATGTCGTCAACCGCGACGTCAACGGAGCGGCCAACATACTGATGTTGACCAAGTGCTTTTTTGCTGGGGCACTTCGTCCCACTGCATTTGGTGGCCCCCTGCTTCCCCTTCCTTTCTTCCCACCCCCCCCACCCCCCCGGTTCGCCATCAGAGGCAACCAACTGCGCCAGCCTGATCTTCGGAAGTAGCTGTGCAACCAG
>NW_011934406.1:0-124930 GCF_000733215.1 Auxenochlorella protothecoides
AACGAACGACGCCCCCCGCCTCCCAAGAACGACGCCCCACCGCCCCCTCCCAAGAAGAGCCCCCCGCCCCCTCCCAAGAAGAGCCCCCCTCCCCCCATCTAAGAAGAGCCCGCCACCCTCAAGCAGGAAGAGTCCCCCCTCAACCTCCCAAAAGTCCCCACCACCACCGTCCAAGAAGAAGTCCCCGCCGACACCCACGAAGAAGTCGCCTCCACCACCTAACAAGAAATCGCCTTCTCCCACCAAGAAGAGGCCCCCACCTCCAACAAAGTAGAGTTCCCAATCAGCTACGAAGAGTCCACCGATCTCTCGGACAATATGATCACCTTCCACGCACCCACGTTCAACCCACTAACCCCGGCCCCTCATCATCATTTACAACCAGAACCATCACCACTTTTCCATACACAAGGGTGCGATCAGGAATGATCCACGCCGTGAGGCCCTGCCCTTCCTCAACACTTTCCCATCGAACCTTGTGCTCAAGACGAGGGTGTAGTTTACCATTGGTTTAACCCCACCAAACATTGATCACTGTATTAAAACCATTGTCAAACCGCTATACCCTCCTAGAGTTGACACCCATCCACCTGACTCACCCTCTGGCACAACAAACTGCAGTGACAACATTGATAACTGCGCAAACCTCCAGACCCGTCTTCAACAGAGGGTTGGTCACCCTCAACTTTCCCCCTGCATTGTCCTGACAGAGTGCACTGATGTTCAAGTGACCGCAATCTCAGAGAATCATACACAGCTTTGGTGCACGGAAGGTCTGTACACTGGCGAAGATGCATTGGCAAGACAAAGTATCACAGCCTGTCCTGGCTGCAAGTTCACACAACCAGGCTTCCAGCGACATCGATGACAAACCTGCCAAGAGGGTGTGGAGTGCACAACAATCATGCGACATTCCAGCAATACTTATCTCAAGGGCAAGCCACATCTGTTCAGGATGCAGGCCTGACACCGAGGAATCTCCCACATGCATAAAAGGTCCCGTCCCCTGGTCAACCCACTCACCTGTACTTGACGTCGTTCTTTTCCAGACGCTCCATGGCCTCATTGATGTAGTTGATGTCGATCAGCTCGATCTTGCACGTGATCTGCTTCTCAGCGCAGAAGTCAATCATTTCCTGCACGAGGGGGCGTGGCATCTGTTGGAACCAGGCGCCAGGCTCTGGCCACCATCCCCCTCCACTGCATGTTCAAATCAGATTCCATGGCAGGAAGCAGCGTCCATGATCCCATTCTCCGCCCCCCTCCCCCCCCCCCAACCAGCCCCCTGCACATCCCACCTGGGTCTCCTTGATGGAGCCGATGGCGCTGCCCCCCAGGGTCCTGCGCTTGAAGATCAGGCTGCCGGCGGCGATGGGCAGGGGCATGTTGGGCAGGCCCACCATGACCAGCGCGCCGTTGAGCTTGAGCAGGCTCAGGTACTGGTTCAGGTCGTGCTTGGCCGACACGGTGTCGATGATGCCGTCCAGCGTGGTGGCGTGCCTTTTCATGTCCTCCTCGCTGCTGCTCACCACAAAGTGGTCGGCGCCAAACTCCTCCAGCGCCTCCTTCTCCTTGGCGGGAGAGGTGGAGATGACGGTGACCTCCGCGCCAAAGGCCTTGCCAAACTTGACCGCCATGTGGCCCAGGCCGCCCAGGCCCACCACACCCAGCTTGGTGCCGGGCTTGTCCAGGCCCCAGTGGCGCAGGGGGGAGTAGGTGGTGATCCCGGCGCAGAGCAGGGGCGCCCCTGCGGCCAGGTCCAGGGTGTCTGGGAACTTGACGATGAACTTCTCGTCCGTCACGGTGTGGGTGGAGTAGCCGCCCTGGGTGGCGCGCCCATCCTTGCCCGTGGAGTTGTAAGTCCAGGTGACGTTGTCGCAGAACTGCTCCAGGTCCTGCTGGCAGGCGTCGCAGGAGCGGCAGGAGTCCACCATGCATCCCACCGCCGCGCGGTCGCCGACCTTGACCTTGGTCACCTCGGCACCCACCTCGGTCACGATGCCCACCAGCTCGTGGCCGGGGACCATGGGGAAGGTGGACCCGCCCCAGTCGTTCTTGATCTGGTGCAGGTCGGAGTGGCAGACGCCGCAGTGGGTGATTGCGAAGGCCACGTCCTTGGGGCCCACCGCCCGGCGCTCGAAGCGCATGGGCGCCAGATGGCCAGACTTGTCCTTGGCGGCGAAGCCTAGGCAGTCTCCAGAGCCCTCGGCGTCGGGGTGGGTGGGGGCCTTGGACACCGCCTTGGTGAACTCGTCAAAGGAGGAGGGACCTGGGATGAAGGGGAGATTGGAAGGATGTGCGCGTGAGAAGCCGTGATCGCTGGATTGGGGTGAGCCTAATCACGATCTTGATCACATGCCCAGCCGCGCCAGCCGGCAACCGGACACCCCCCGACCGCTTCGGAAAACTCACTCTTGGACTTCTCCCCGCCGTACTTGCTGATCAGCTCAACAACATCCTGCATGATTCCAGAGCAAAGCCATAGGTATTTGATCCAGGCATCGAAGGTGAAGGAGCACCCTCACACCTTCCCGACAACATCCCTCCCCACCCGACGACCCTTACATCATCCCACGACCAACAAGGAGCACCCACATCGGAGGTAAGGTTCTTCGCAGTGGCCTCGGTCCTGTAGATGGCAAATGCACGCGAGTGCTGCTTGGCCTCAGCCGGACCGACGGCGAAACCCATACTTGCTCGTATGGATGTCTCGCACTTCGAGCGGAAACTGACTGCAAAGGAGGTTCTACAGGAACTTGATGATTTTTGCAAGAAACTATAGAGATATACAAGGTTTGTGTGGATGATGTGAGGTTCTATATTCCTTCGAGGGGGGGGTGAGTGATGCTGCGAATGCACAATTTCCTATGGTAATTCGTTGGGTAATCGGTTTTCGCGCGCGTCCCGGCGACCACAAGTAGCGATAACGAAGCTCCCAAACTTGCACCTCCACAGCAAGGGTCGGCGGGTACTATGGACCACAAAACAACTCAGGGTCCCCATACAAACGTTCGATTTCCGTCTCACTCCGCAAGAAGAATCTCAGTGGGGGCAGCGGGAGCTGGGTTAGCCATACAGGGCTCGCCTGGCGTGCAGAGACCTGGCCGGGAACCTTCTCCCACACAGGTTCCACTGGGTGCGGTCCTTGTGACGGCAGTGCTCTTATGGATGGCGCATCCTCACTGCCGCTCCAGTTTTCTTTATCAGCCCAGGCATGCCTGGAGAGGTGGCCGTCAGGAAGCCTCCAGGGAGGCGTCATCATTGGTCCAGGGGCTGATGCGTCCCTCTGCCTGGCCCGATGCCCCACCACCTCCTCGCCCCACCATGCCACCATGAGGGTGATGCGTGGCTCAACATGCGAGGACCCTCTGCCTGCGTGCATGAGCAGAATCGTTCCTGTGGCTGTCAGGCACCAAATCTGGGGCATCGTATCCTTTTTGCATACCGGCACGCTGATCCCGTGTAGAGTGGCAGGGAGAGACAAGCGGTCGATGTTCGAGCCCACAGGCCACACCCCTGTCCCCTCTGCATGCCAGCCACCTGACCGACCTGGTTTTGGGAGGACGCCGTGCAGCAGCCTGCCCTCAAAGAGGAGTAGGGAGCCAGGAAAGGGAGGCACCAGCCACGCTCGCGTCGCTGATGTGGGTTTCCCCAGCCACTCCTCCAGCACCAGCGTCGCACCGGCCCCCTCCCCCGCCAGGAACAGGACGCTGCTCAGCAGCGGGTGCTGCACGCGATACTCGCTCTTGCCGTGCCCCAGCCACCGCTCATCTGCGGGCGGGCAGGAATGGGGAGGGTGGTGCGGGTCTACGGCTGCCGCCTTGTGACAAGGCCACGCCACGAGATCTGGTCACAGGCGCATGCACATGATTCTCCATTCCTGACACAGCACAATCCCCATGAGCGGTCACACGCCTGGATCTCACCGACATCATAATGGAGCTGGTGAGCCTCGTTGCTCGCCCTGCAGTGGGCCCAAACCTCTGCATGCGTGGCCTGCTGCAGTGCCCCCGCCAACGGGTGAGGGGATGAGGCTATGCACCGCGCCAGGGCCGAGACAGTCTCCTCCAGCGGATGGCCATACATCGCGGCCTCATCGGGACCGTGCCGTGGGATCGGGAAGAGGTGGGAGGAAAAAGGCATACCCCTGCCTCCATGCGCAGCCCAGTAGGGGCTCGCAGGCGACAAGCCCTTGCACAGAGAGGCTGCCAGGGGAGGGGGAAGCAGCGCAGGGAGGCATGCCAGCCTGGGGGACTGGCAGCCAGGCGGTGCCTCCACGGGAGGTTGCGAGGATGAGGCCTGAAGCATGGAACGGGAGAGGCGAAGGCGGCAACCCAGAGCAGTCAGGATGCAGTCAGCTGGCCCAACGACACCTCCCTGGAGAAGGGCGAGTGCCTGTGGTGGACGAGGTTGGGCCCGGTGTGTGTGTCTGGTATTATATAGGACACGAGGGAAGGTCAGCCTGGGTACTCCTGCTTCATCCACCACTCACCGAGAGGTACAGTGCCTCTCCCAGCACTGTCTGCGCTGATGCGCTGCATGGACACGTTGCATGGCTATTACAGAAAATCAGGAATGCAGCGCTCAGATCGGCTGCTAGCTGCATCTCGGCCTGTGAATGCCATGCCCATTGGATAAGGGTTCTTTGGGGTCTAAAAGATATCTTGGGAGATACTCGGGTACTCACCGAGCTCGGGCGCGCCCGGTACTGGCGGATGCGTCCAGCCAAGCCACCCACCTTGTCGAGGCAAGCGCCCATGCTCTTGCTGAAGGAAAGAATTGCCTTATCCAGAGGCTGACGCCGGTGGGTCTCCATGTCGACCATGTACTTTGAGCAGAATCACGTGGCCTTGCTGCGGCAGCGATGTGACCATGGATTTTCGCGTGCGGCGCTGGCTGCCGAGTCCCGAGTTCGCAACATTATAAGAGTAACTTTTGGCGAATGGGTAAGGTGCCTACTGGACCCTATGAGCAGTCGCGCAGGCTGTCGCACCTCCCACAGGACGAACGAGGAAAGCTGGAATGGGACACACAGCGCGCGAGCAGGGTTTGGCACTCCTGTGTGGTGGCATGGCAACCACGGTCCAGGCCCCGAGCAGGGCCGGATCGACTCGACACCCCATCATCCGCCCCTGCAGGCAAGACACTTGGGGATTGGCCGGCGGCAATTGGGCATCGTAGTCTGCGAAATGCCAGCCCAAGCCACCACGGTGTCAGCGACGGGTCGCACCTAGGCAGGGGAGTGCTCGCCAAATGGCTCTGGGGTCAGGGGCTATGACTGCAGCGCTGCAACGACCCATCTGGACGCTCCCGAGGACCCTTTGGTCCCCCCGGCCCAGGCGGGTCGACGCCAGGCAGAGCACCCGACCCAGCCCCCGGGGTGTCATCATCGAGGCCTATGCCGTGCCAGGGCCCTTGTACATCACGGCATCCTTCGACAGGGATCGCCTTTCTGGGTTGACTCCCCCTCGATTGCTGCCCAACCAATCATTCCTGCAGTTTCCATCCAGGTCAAAGGATTTGAGGTGGTGCTCTCGGTCCCTGCTGCCCCCCAATGGCCCCCTGATTGCATTGCAGCTTGCCCTGGTCCCATCTGAGAAGTTCGAATGCCTCAGGAGCACGCGCGGACCGGCTTCCTGGCGTCACACTGCACCCCTCGACCACTACACTCGCAGGGAGGAGGAGGTGGAGCCCCGCCGGGCGGAGCCTCCCCTCGTCCGGGTCCGGCTGCACGTCCACTACCGCGTCCACTCCCGCCAGATGCTGTGCGTGGCAGGCTCCGCCATCCCCTTTGGCTGGTCCTTCCTCTCCATCGCCAAGGTGCCCATGTCCTGGGCGCCGGACGACCTGTGGGGCGTGGAGGTGGAGCTCCTGCCGGGGACGAAGCTCGACTACAAGTATGTCATCCTGGAGGAACAGGACTGGACGCAGCAGGTGGGAAGATCTCTTGGGTTTCGGGGAAGGTGCCATGCATCGGCGGGAGCTCCGGCATGGATCGCGCACTCGGGGTCAGCCCTGGTCTCCCAGGAACCTCCGCTGCTTGAGGTGCCGGCTGCCGCCCGGCCAGCCCGGGGGGCGGTAGCCCCATGCAACAGCCCATGCATGCCCTCGCACATATGGAAAAGTCTGAAGGGCACTGCATGCCTCCCACCCCGCCGTCTTGCAGGTGAACGAGGCCGCAGAGGGGCGGGTGCAGTACTCATACCGTATGGAGCCAGAGACCCTCCCCCCCGGACGTCCAGCACATCACCAAGCAGATGGCCATTGTTGCCTGGCAGCCCGGCCCCAACCGCCAGCTCAGCGTGCCCACGGAGGAGGAGCTGGCGGCGCTGAAGCCCGGGGTCAGGCTGGACCGGGCCCCTCCCCCCCACAGTGCCGCCGCCAGCGGCCCCACCGCCGGCGGCTCGCCCATCGGCGGGGGGCAGAGGGGGTACGGCGCGCAAGCTCTGGGTCGGACCAGGTCGGCCCAGCCGCCACCCTTCACGGGGAGCGGTGCCGCCGCCAGCATGCCGCCGCGCCAGGAGGAGCTGACGGGGATGTGGGAGGTGCTGACGCTGGATGCCGACGGCCGCCCTGCGCTGGAGAGAAGGGATGTGTGGGGGAGGGAGGAGCCCCCGCCCCGCTCTGTAGGGCGAAGCACCTGGTCAGATGGGCTGTAGGCAGGTGGCGGAGGGCCCGGTCTCCAGGCCTGCCCAGGTCGAGGTGAGGGCAGTGGGTGTCGGGGGGGAGTGTTGAGGCCGTGGGAATGGCACGCCTTGCGCTCATCCTGCTGCTACTTCTCAAAACGTTGCGTCCTCTGTCCCCTTGCTGTCACGTGCAGATGTTTCCCTACACGCCGGCGCCGGCTTCAAGTCCTGGAAGTGTCCAGCGGCCCTGTACGCTTGGCGCCGCTCCTCTACAATGCTTGTGACTTCTTCCTCCCTCCCTCCGTGCTCCTCTGCCTTCCCGCTGGGTGTGTCTGCTGCTATGTTCATGCCCCTCCCCCGCCCGACTGAGCCGATAGAGTCCCCCTGCCAGGGGGCGGCAACTGTACAACCAGCCTCAAATGCTGCCATGGTGGTGGGGCGGGTCTGCCTGCAGACTGGATGCGGGGATTACATGATGACTGCTGGGAACGGGCGATACTTGGGGAAGGGGGGAACCCTGGACTCGCGGGCAGGCAACCGTCGTTACGGGGCCTTACCAACCACAAGTCCAGGTCAAGCTGCTGCATGAGGGGTGCCGCTCATCGGTGGGCGCTGCAGTGCCGGGGAGGGTGCTCATACCCGGGCCTGAGTTGGCACAGTGGAGCCCTCTCCCCGCAAGCCGGGGGGGGATATTATCTCGCCATGCCGTCTCGGCCCCAGGCAGGTGGGCGGCCCTTCTCCTGTGCCAGACGCTGCAAGGCCGAGGCTGCTGAGCATTCCATCTTGGTGATCTTCCCAGATTCTGGGTTGCCGCCCCCCAATTCGCGTGGGCAGTGGTTACGTGTGCTGAGGCCAGGCCCTCACTGCATGTCCATGTCCAGCCCGTCGGCGTGCAGCTGGTCCAGGGTCAGGTCTGAGAGCGAGAAGTTGCGCGGCGGCATGGACAAGTCAGCGCCACCTCCGCCCGCGTGGCCGGTGTGGCCCAGGATGGACAGAGGGTTCTGAATCAACAGAGGGGGTAAAGGTAGGAGAGGGGGCAACTGGGCGCCGAGCGGACGCACAGAGTCCAGACCTCCCTTCCAAGGTGCAAACAAAGCATGCCAGTGGTTACGTGTGCTGAGGCCAGGCCCTCACTGCATGTCCATGTCCAGCCCGTCGGCGTGCAGCTGGTCCAGGGTCAGGTCTGAGAGCGAGAAGTTGCGCGGCGGCATGGACAAGTCAGCGCCACCTCCGCCCGCGTGGCCGGTGTGGCCCAGGATGGACAGAGGGTTCTGAATCAACAGAGGGGGTAAAGGTAGGAGAGGGGGCAACTGGGCGCCGAGCGGACGCACAGAGTCCAGACCTCCCTTCCAAGGTGCAAACAAAGCATGCAACAGCAGAGTCCTTCCCTCCATATCAAAGGCACCTGCACTAAAATACTTTCCCACACTCGCAGCAGATCCCCCCTGCCATCCCTACCTGCGCCAGGGCCGACACCAGGTCTGGTTCCGAGGGGCACAAGCGCATGCCCGGGAAGAGTGGGACTTGGGCCTGTGCCCCAGACTCCAGCAAGGAGGGTCCCAGGTTTGGGTACAGGAAGCCATTGGCTGTGGAATGGGAACCATGGGGCGAGGGCGGTGTGTGTGTGCGTGTGTGTGTGTGTGTGTGTGTGTGAGATAAATTGCGGTACCCCGGGCGAGCATTACAGGTTCATGGGGCCGGGCTTCGGTCAATGACTGGCCGCCTGGTCCTCTCCCAGTAGTCCACGGCATAAGACGCACATCCCTTCCCAAGGAACATGGGGACCCGATCCCTGCCCGCACCTGATCTCGTGTCGGTGTCGCCCAGCCCAGATGCCAACTGGGCGCCGAGCGGACGCACAGAGTCCAGACCTCCCTTCCAAGGTGCAAACAAAGCATGCAACAGCAGAGTCCTTCCCTCCATATCAAAGGCACCTGCACTAAAATACTGTCCCACACCCGCAGCAGATCCCCCCTGCCATCCCTACCTGCGCCAGGGCCGACACCAGGTCTGGTTCCGAGGGGCACAAGCGCATGCCCGGGAAGAGTGGGACTTGGGCCTGTGCCCCAGACTCCAGCAAGGAGGGTCCCAGGTTTGGGTACAGGAAGCCATTGGCTGTGGAATGGGAACCATGGGGCGAGGGCGGTGTGTGTGTGCGTGTGTGTGTGTGTGTGTGTGTGTGAGATAAATTGCGGTACCCCGGGCGAGCATTACAGGTTCATGGGGCCGGGCTTCGGTCAATGACTGGCCGCCTGGTCCTCTCCCAGTAGTCCACGGCATAAGACGCACATCCCTTCCCAAGGAACATGGGGACCCGATCCCTGCCCGCACCTGATCTCGTGTCGGTGTCGCCCAGCCCAGATGCCAGGCCACCCCCCTCTCTTCCCGGCCCCCCTGAGTGCAGGGGCCCCGACTGGAAGAGGGGGATGCCGGAGGCGGTGGCAGATGTGGTGGGCCCGCTGCCTCCGCTCCCCAGCCTGCCTGCTCCAAACTGCTGGGCCTGCTGCGTTGGCACCCACCCATGCTGCATGCGCTGCGGGGGGGGGAACATGGAGGGTCTGGGGGTTGCAGACTGAGCATGGCCACCTGCTCCTTCCCAGCTATGATGGCCTCCGAGACAGCCCCATCCCACAGCATCAGACAGCCGCAAGGCGCCAACCGCCTGCATTTGGCTGCACATAGGCACCGCACAGGGGTCCCCCGCTGTCCTCTTGCAGTCGATCTGTCCTAATCTGCAACACCCCACACATACCCACCTGCACCACTTGGACCTGCTGCTCCAGCAGGTGGTTGAACATGATGATCTGGCCTTTGAGCTTCAGGCGCAGGTTGTAGGCGGCGAAGAAGTCGGGGTTCTGTTCCTCCAGCTTCTGCCACACCAGCTGCGTAAAGCCCGGCTCTATGGTGGCCTGCGCCGACAGAATCTTCACCACCTCGCCCTGCGCCAGGTAGACCTGCAGGCAGCGCTCAATCAGGTTCTGGACCAGCTGGATGTCGGCGGTGGACACGGGCGAGGACACCCCTGGCGCGCAGGGCGACTCGCTGCTGGACAGGGGGCCCCGCCCCAGGCCCAGGCTGCTCCCGCCCCCGCTCAGGGAGTTGGAGGTGCTCGTGGCGGCGCTGCAGGTGGAGGGGCCGGGGGGGTGCCGCGCCTTGCGCTGCAGGGCCAGGGGGTGCACCTGGAGCGCGGCACGGGGCAATGCGGGGGGCAGGCCGTTCGGGAAGGCATCCTGGGGGAGCAGGGTTTTCCCCGGCGGGGCGCGCAGGACGGGGACGTCCACAGGGCCGGGAGAGGGGGAGGTGGCCCCTGTCTCCCTCCCTGCCTGATCACGATCAAGGCTGGAAGTCGGGAGAGACATCTGTAGCGTGGCAGGCGTTGCCATTCTACCACATCGAAGGGAGGCGGGGAGGCGACGTGGGGGTGATGCACATCGCGAATCGTGGCCTTGCGATGGGGGTCCGTGCGAGAAGCCCCGATTCGCACAATCTCGCCACACCAAGCGTGCGATAAACCGAACAATGTGCCCAAAGATAACTAGGGTGTGGATTGGAGAAGGCTCCGCGCCTCTCACTGTGCGCGAAGTTGCCCAGACTGGGTGTTACTTCCGGCCATGACTGACGTGTCGTCAAGTCGATAAGCTGGGAGTCGGGGACAAACTCCGCGGAGTGCCCCCCATGTCGAAACTCAGCCCGCCCGTCCCATACCATGTGGAGTACGAGGCACCAAGTCCTTGTATACATGTTCTATTACCCTAAATTTTGTCTCTGCATGCGAGATTCGGCGGCATAGGTGCAGTGGGCGCTGCAAAGGCTGTAGTCCTTCACAGGTTTATTGGCCTGATATCGACCACTCAGCACAGCGATACATCTCCGGGTGGTTTATTGCTCGAATTTAAAGGAAGTTTGCCTGGTTCATGTGTAATGGCGGACCCATGGGTGCCGTACTTCGTAGAAATGGAGAAGCAGACAGGATGGGCTGAGTACGGTACGGCTCCTGGAGGTCGAGATTTGTATGCAGACGTGGACGAACAGGCAAGGAATAGAACACCGTCACGGTGCTATGTCCCCATGAGCCTGCAGTCGAGCGGTCGAGATTTGAGCCTTCTGGACGGTGCGGCCCTATGCTGAGCTGCAAGATGTCTGTGTGTTAAAGGGTGACTGCTCTCACTCAGGGGGAGGTGCATGATTCAGAGAGGAGAATGTCAGCCATTCCGTGCAGCAACACTCCCATTGACCAGGGTAGAGCTCCCTTGAGCAAGGTGTGTACCGCAAGTCAAACTATGGCAAGTAAGGCTTCCCGGTGTGTGTGAGCAAGACTCCCCATAACGACCTTTCGCACCCCTTGAAAGATCCAAGAACACATTCCAATCTTTTGAGGCACGAGTTGGGCGGCTCTGGTTGCCAGGACGAATCGATGGTTGTTGCTACCATTGATGGGAGGACTCAATAATGTGCGATCTTCTGAGGGCAAACGCCAGTCACGGAGCCTTGAGGGATATCGCAACAGCTACATTCTATCTCTGTGGATTGGAACAATGAGACAGGGGTCCAGACACTCATCTTTCTTCAAACATAAACCAGCACGGCGAGACGGTCTCGCCGTCTGAACGGCAGGCGCAGACTAGCTGCATCGATCTGATCCGCTGCATTGTCACTGGATGGAACAAGCGCTGAAGTACACGAGCATTGGACGGGCGGGAGCTATAAGACGAGAAATGCAAGGTATCGAGGTGACCTGGCGACGCACATCGGCGTCAGATCAGATGCCAGCGTGGCGCCCCCGGCGACGTCGGATTGTGAGCCCTTCTGACACCAGCGCGCAGTGCATCATGCGCAGGCCGTGGGTGCCCTAGCTATTTCCATAGCAAAAGTGTCCCACTCACTGGTGAGGGTTGGGTTGCCCTGCTGACCAGCGCATCGCCATGGCGCCTGGGTCGGTGGATATCAACGTGCTGCCCGGCAAGGAGGCCGGCCTGTTCCGCCAGCTGGTGAAGCAGTACGAGGTGGGGCCGGTGGATGGTTGATGAATAATATGCCTAAATTGTTTGATCTGCATATCAGCCCGGGAGGGATGAGGCTCCACACCGAGCAGGCGCCTGACGGCGATGACGCCGCTGCCCTGAGGTATTCGATGATGGAACGCACAGCGGCACCTCGCTGGCAAAATCCGACGTACATCAAGAGGTCCTTGCGCCGAGACCAAGCATCTCTTGGCCTGATTTCAATTACCCCCTCCGTCGTCTCTGCAGACCAAGCAGTACAAGAAGGGGCTGAAGACGGCAGACGCCATCCTCAAGCGCTTTTCCGAGCATGGGGAGACGCTGGCCATGAAAGGGCTGCTCCAGAATTGCCTGGGACACAAGGAGGTCGCCCTGGACCTCGTCAAACGGGGCGTGAAGAACAACCTGAGGAGCCACGTGTGCTGGCATGTCTTTGGGTGAGTACGCTGTGGGCTTGATACGTGCGACGCATGTGAGGTGGCGTGGAAGAAGGTCCCACACATTGTTTCCCTGCATGCAGGGGATCTGGGGCTCCACGGCTTCCCCCTGCCTGCAGGACCACTCCCACCACCTGAACAAGCACATCCCTCCCCTCCCCACACCCAGCCTCATCCAGCAATCGGATGAGAACTTTGACGAGGCCATGAAGTGCTACAAGAACGCCCTGCGCATCGACCGCGAGAATCTGACCATCCTCAGAGACCTGTCGGTGCTGCAGGTGCCCAGAGAGTTGGGGGGGGGGCCTGGGGTGCTGTGGGTCAGGCTCTGCAAGTTGCAGCAACGGTCAGCGGTGCGGCCAGGGTGTGGCTGCAGCACCTCATCTGTCCCTATGACGCTCAACCGGCGATTGGGAGGTCCAGTTTGCACTCTCGTTCTGCTCCTCTTCGTGATGGCCATGCCTCCCAAAGGCGCTCAACCGCTCCATACCCCATCCCCTCCCAAACATGATCGCCCTCTCGCAGATCCAGATGCGCGACCTACCCGGCTTCCTGGAGACGCGCCAAACGCTGCTGGAGCTCAAGGCCACCAACCGACAGAATTGGCTGGCCTTTGCCGTGGCGCACCACCTGAATGGCAACCACGATGTGGCAGTCAAGGTGCTGGACAGCTATGGGGCCACCATGGACGAGGAAGCCGCGGCGCATGAACCCTACGAGACTAGTGAGGTGCTCCTGTACAAGGCGCAGATCCTGGAGGAAGGTGGGTGGGAGTTTCTCCTTTCTGGGGGGGTGGGGTTGGGGTGGGGGGTAATGGGTATGTGCGAGGGAGGGAGAAGGTCACAAAGTGAAGCTAGGCGTATGTCCCGTCAGAAGAATTGCGGACTTCTTCTGGTGATGTGGTGGGTGGGGTGGTCTTTCCCCTCTCTGCATGCCAAGGAGGTGGGGCCTGTGCATCGACCAACCCGCTGGGCAAAGTGGAGCACATGCCTGGTCATTTCAGCAGTCTCGTTTTCCGTCGCGCAGGCGGCCAGGCAGAGGAGGCACTGGCGGCCATCGATGCGGCGGTCGGCAAGCGCCTGCTCAAGGACAGGCTGGGGGTGCTGACCGGCCGGGCACGCCTGCTCACCAAGCTGGGGCGGACTGAGGAGGCCGAGGGCGTGTACTGGTGAGCAGTGCCTGAGAGCACAGCCGTGGCTCACAGGATGGGATTGCTGATCCGAGGCAAGCTCCTGCCTGACCTACCCCAACCCTCACCTGTGCGGTCCCCACCTCGTGCCAGGGAGCTGCTGGGAATCAACCCGGAGAACCACCAGTACCATGCTGGGTTGCGGACGGCGCTGGGCCTCGACACCCCTGATGCCCAGCTCACCGCGGAGCAGCGGCAGAGGCTGTCTGACATCTACGCCCGCCTGCAGCGCAAGTTCCCAAAGAGCACTGCAGCCAAGCGCATCCCCCTCGACTTTCTGGTGGGTGCCATGGACTGGCTGTTCCGTTGTGCTCTTGGGCAAGGGCCGTATGTCGTTTGCCTTTTAAGGGAGTTGGTTGTGTTTGAATAGTTCCTGGCAAGCTCACTGGCCATGCCGCCACACTATCCAGACCGGGGAGGACTTTAAGACGGCAATCGGCGCCTATGTACGGCCATACCTCGTGCGCGGCGTCCCATCTCTCTTCTCTGGTGAGGTGGTAGAGGACTTGGAAGAATGCGGGGCTTACATCTGCTATCAGCAGATCGCACACATACTGTTCCAAGCAAGTCAGTGCTTGCATTTACACAAAATGGAAACTCCACCCATCATTTTCCCACCACCCCCTTTCCCCATCCATTCACTCACAGACCTGCGGCCGCTGCTTGCCGACCCTGCAAAGTCTGCAGCCCTGGATGCGCTGTTCGAGGGGCTGGAGGCATCGCTGGTCGAAGGGCGGGGCCTCCCGCCGCTGGAGACTGCATCCCCAGCCTCTGCCATGGCTCCCTCCACCACCGGACCCCCCTCCCCCGAGGACAACCCCCTGGTGTGGGTGCGCCTATTCCGGGCGCAGGTGGCGAACGTGGCGGGGCGCAGCCGCGAGGCGCTGGCGGCGGTGGACGCCTGCCTGGCCGACTGCCCGGGCCTGCCAGACGCGCTGACCGTGCGGGCGGGGGTTCTGGCGCGCGCCGGCAACCTGGCGGGCGCGGCCGAGGCCGCCGACGCAGCGCGTCGCGCCGACCTGGCTGACCGCTTTGTCAACTGCGCGGCGGTGGCCGCCATGTTTGCCGCGGGACGCTGCGCCGACGCGGAGGAGACCGCGGCGCTGTTCACGCGGGAGGGCGAGCACACCAACAACCTGTACGACATGCAGGCGACGTGGTACGAGGTGGCGGCGGGCCGGGCCTACCTGGCCCGCGGTGACCACGGCAAGGTGAGACGGGGACGGATGCTGATAAAGGTGAAGTGCTGAGTCTTTTTGTTTGGGGGGGGGGGGGAGGAGGTGTGGAAGAGCACCTGGGAGGCAGAGGCGGGATTGATGCAGGGCGCTGTCATTGTCAATAGCAATCGACCCCTGCAGTCCACAAGCAATGTGCCGCAGCTTCCGGCGTCAGCTCCCTCAGGACATCAACGCTCGCCGGTGCAGGCCCTGAAGCGGTTCCTGAAGGTGGTGTCCCACTTCAAGGAGTTCCGGGACGACCAGTTTGACTTCCACAACTACTGCCTGCGCAAGCACGTACGTGTGGGCCTTGGGAACGGGGGGGCCGGCATGCTCTGGGAGCGAGCCTGTGTGCCATCTGGAAGCATGCCAGGGGTGTGAACAAAGGTCACCGGCCACAACCCTCGTGGCTTGGACCAGCGGATTGCTGGCAAACGGCCCTCAGCCGAACATGCCCGCCTCTCACACCCAGTCGTTCCCTCCAAATTATCCACTGCTGCAGACGCTGCGGGCATATATGGATCTCCTCCGATTTGAGGACGAGCTGTACTCTCACCCAGCCTACGCCGAGGTGGGGAGGGCTGGATGCAGGGCCGGGAGGGGTGATGTCTGCAGGAGACCCAGTGCTTCAAGGCATGTTCGAGGATGAGCTATGAAGCACAAGTGGTGCTTATCACACCGCTCAGCCCCTGTACGCCCCCACCATCCCTCATTCAGGGCGCCTACGGCGCAATAGAAACCTACATTCAACTCCATGAGGCTGCGACAAAGGCGGCCGCAGCAAAGGCGGAGGCAGCCAATGGCGCTTCGGCAGAGGATGCCAAGAAGTGAGGATGCAGATTGGTGGGCTTGGGGGAAGGGTCAGTTCCCCGGAGATGCGTGTGCTCCCCGCCCAGCACTGATTAGTATTGCATCTCACTGATGTGCTGCGTGAACATCCACCCTGCACCACCATGATGTGCCCACCCAATCAATCCCCTTATGACGACCATCTAGGGCGCGACAGAAGGCCAGGAAAGAGGAGCAGCGGCGAGCCAAGGAGGCCGCCGCTGCCGCTGCAGCGGAACAGGAGGCTGCCAAGAAGGATGGCAAGCCCGCCGCCAAGGGCAAGAAGTGAGTGGGTGTGCAGTGGCCTTGGATGTTGGGACGGTGGCGTGGCACCTCAGATGGTCGTGAGGCCCTCGAGCGCCTGCAGGAAGATACAACCTTGCCGCCACGCCTCACCCCGCGCGCTCAACTCCCACCCCCTTCCTGCCTCACAGGGACCCCGACCCGGACGGCGTGCAGCTGGCCGCCGCGGCAGACCCCCTGGGGGAGGCCGCGGCCTTGGTGCAGCGCCTGACGCAGTGCGCGGGCGACCGGCTGCAGACGCAGGCGCTGGCAGCGGAGGTGCAGCTTCTGCGCGGCCGCCTGCTCCTGGCGCTGCAGGCCGTGCAGCGTGCTGAGCGTCTGGCCGGGCCCGGCGACGCGAGCGTGCACCTGCTGGTGCTGCGCCTGGCGCTGGCGCAGGAGGCGCAGGCGGCGGCAGGGCCGGCGGCGGGGGAGGGCGCCGAGGCGCACGTGGCGGAGCTGCTGCGGGAGGGCGTGGCGGCACTGCGGGGCGAGGGCGCGCCTGACGCCGCGGCATACGCGGAGCGGTGGCGGGCCGCGCACGCCGGCGGCTCCCTGGCCCAGGCGGCGGCGGCGCTGGAGGCGGCGGCGCTGCTCCGCCCCGCGGGCGTCGAGGAGGCAGCGGCCGCGTTTGTGGCGGCGGCCTCCCCTGCGGGGGCCGGCCACGACGCCGCGGCGGCGGTGCATGCGCTGCTGTCCCGGCGCCTGTCCGTCTCTCAAGCCGCGGAGAGCTGGAGGGAGGCGTGCGCGGCAGAGTTCCCGCTTTCCAACCTGTTTTCCCCCTCCTCCCTGGCAGACGGCGTGGCTGCCCTCAGCATCAAGTAGGGAACGCGCATGCGCAGTTGCAGCCATGGCAGTGTGCCCCCTCCCTGCCTGCTGCCAAGCATTCTGCAGCCCCTATGTGTCGTCATGAACTTGCAAATACAAGCAGCACAGCATGGCTGGACACAGCAGGCGGGTGGGTGCGTTCTCAGTCTTGTGACTGGCGGTGGTGCTGCATAAAGGCAGTGACAAGTGCGTGCCTGGGTCTGGAGGGCGGTTTGTTTTTGCACCACGGTGCCCCCAGCGAAGAATGGCGCCGGCTTCGGGACAGCCCATGGTTCGTTTTCTCGGCTGATGTTCCAGTGTTGTTGTCATTGCTGTCGCCACACTTCCCCTCAGTCCCTGTGCATACAATTGGAGGCGCAGTGTGAGATGGGGACCACATCAGGGGCCGGACCATTGCCATCCTTGAGTCACTGGTGCAACGCGCCCCCGTCACCAAGGTACCAACACTGTGCACGAGACTGGTACAGCACCTAGCAGCCCTCGCACTTGTAGTCGATGATGCCCTGGCCACTGATGGCGTAGGAAGCCTCGGCTTCGGCCAGATTCGGGGCATCCACCACCTTCATCAGCCTGTGTCTCGTGGGTGCAGAGGTGTGGTCAAACAGTCTTCTGACTCTCAAAACCCCAAGTACCTGGGGTAGCGCCCCGCATGATAACCACCTTCAGGGTCAACCCGCCCTGGAGGCCCACCTCTGCTCGGCTTTGCCCTTGCGCACAGACAAGCGGATGGTGGAGGCGTGCGCCATCACGTGCCCACCCACGGGCTGCCAAATGGAGATGGGAAATGCAGTGGATGACAGCAATAGGAGGAGGGGGATTGTGCATCGGCAAGCAGCGGCAATGAGTCAGAAATGTAGGTATTGGGAGATACAAATCCCTCTGCAACACCGCCCACCTTCTTGGGGTCAACCACAAACATTGCTCCTCCAGAGGGGTCAGAGATGACTGCGCATAGGGTGAGGTTCGTTCCTTGGCCATGCTGGCGGTATTGGGGCAGCATACTGAGCATGCATGCCCCAATTTTAGTCAGAGGATGAAGTTGAGCACCTTGATGCATGACTCTTCTCCCCACCTTGGTTGGTGATGAGTATGGCAATGTTGAACTCATCCGCAAGCTGTAAATTGGCACAGTGAGGTCATTGGTGTCATCCGTGGGCTATGGAATTGTGGATGCTCTGCTCCAACATGCACCCTACGCTTGTAATGCTGGACACACGCATGGGTCTACATCCTGCAACCATGCAGGGAGCACTGCCTGCACCCCACCCACCTTGCGCATCCTGTTCATCAGCAAGCCCAGCTTCTGCTGTCGCTCAGCCAGCTCACCTCCTGTGGTGAACGTGCCAGCAAGGGTGATTTGATTCAGAAACTGGACGGCATGGGGATGCCAGTGCTGCGTTTAGAATTTGAGTCCCTGCCAGGATCCTGGCAGCAGGCCACAACGCCACCTCAACTAGTGCTCACGCCCTGAGTAGTCGACACGCATGTTGGCCGCAATGGAATCCATGATGAGGAGCTTGAAGGGCTCCTCCGCCATCTTCGCCGCCAGCGGCTCCAGCAGGTCTGCATGAAGATGGTGCCAGGCTGAGGTTGGTGGTGGTGATCCTGATGGCATCACCAGGCTCACCAAATTCCTGCACCAAACCGCATCAATCGTCCCTCACCCCATCACCATCTGCAGGCTCTATCATCCCCAACAGCTCACCGTACTGCTGCTCAAAGGTATAGGCCCGTGCATACAGAACATTGCTCAGCACAGCGTCGCCATCCAGGTTAAAACGCTCGGCGATGGGCCGGATGCGCTCAGGACGGAAGGTTCCTTCCGTGTCAAAGTACGCCACACGTCCGGCCGCTGCAGGCGGGTGGTGAAGCAAGTGGGAGAGCTTTAACGCCGGGCTTGGTGGGGGCAGTCACGCCATGGCAAGCTTTGAACAGCTGCCCAATGTCACCTTCCCCATCACTGACTCACCCAGTCCCTCTCCCATCTGAGTTGTCACGCAGAGCGTGTGGCAGAGCTGAGTCTTGCCCGTTCGCCACTCTCCAAAGATCTCTGTAATCTGTGGGCACCGCAAAGATGGCGGAAAGGGCTGTGTCTACAATCAGGGATTGACACGAGAAACATACACAGAAGCCTTCCCCAAAACCTACTGCTTTGCTTTCGATGCCGCCTCCGAGCAGCTCATCCAATGCTTGGCAGCCAGTAGAAATGTGCACGATCTGGCGCTGTCTCTGCTCGTTATGTGGTGGGTATGAGTGAGAAGTCTTGGTGAGAGGATGCTAGGCCATGCTGTCATTTGCATGTCGCTGATGACTGCTACACGGAGAAGCCTACCTGTCCCTCAAAATCTCTGGCGCTCATTATGCCGAAGTTGGGGCAGGCGTTTCTTGATGCCTCCACCAGTTTGTCTATCTTGGCCTCAGATAGACCCTTGATCTCCACAAGCCGCTATTTAAGAGGAAGGTTTGGGTTGGGACCTTTATGAATCAGTTGAAAGGGCACCAGCATGAGTGTCATTGTATTCTAGGGCGCCCAAGGCACATGCGCACCTTCTTGGGCTGCATGAGCATCGATTCACAAGTGTGGAAACCCGCGTCCTTGGCCTTTTTGATGTCGCCTGTGTTGTAGTTGGCGAGGATGGCGTTTCATGGCATTCACATGTCTCGCGCGAGGAGATCGTCGCCCGGTCTGTATGAGACAAGAATCCCATTGTTACCCTTATTGACTCCGAGGGCCTCCAACTTGTCGAGTGATTGGAACTGAGGATAGAAAGGGAGAGTTGGCAATCCTTATTTCTCCACAGTGAATCCATCGTGTTGCCTAGATCTCGACCAGTCCGACCTCCATGCCCCACCTCCTCGACATCCTCCTCCGCCGCAACCAGATCTTCGACAGGTCTGTGGAGGGTGCGAGGGACGGTGATAAGGATCTAAACAACACAACTTATACATGACATGTCTATGCATGTCCTTTGAAAAAGAATTGCTGCCCTGGAGGGCGTACCTCTCGAGTTCAGTGACCATGACTTCCGATGCCATCCTTTGCGCAGTGAGCATTTGTCGAGTTCTGCGTTCACAATTCGCCTTGCAGATCACAGTGTTGATATTTTGCGAGAGAAGAACTGGAATCTGTAATATGGGGGGTGAGCATTAATGCAGAGAACGGCCTATGACGCACCATGGTTTGAATCAGCAGCCATGCGTTCTTCCTGGCGGTTTTCCATGACCGACCATCTGTCCCTCCGCATAACATCGCTTGGTTGGAGCACCTCCAATATACCAGGTCGATTAGTCTACAGGTACATTCGTACACCAAAAACATTGCTTCGCTTTCAAGTTAAATCTATGATAGTTTCCTGTCCAGGGTGGGGACTGGCTGGTGGTCGAGAAGGGGGCCGAGGAGGGACTGCCTGAAATCGAGCCAGTGCAGCTGCAGCAAGTTTTGCCCTCCTACTGTGAATGTCCTCCTCACATCCATCCGGAGTTCTTGATCTCAATTTGCTGCCACCTGCATGGCGGGTTGTTGCATGTACGGTCATAGCACAGTTGAGTCGCACATGCCTCAAGGGCGCATCTTCGTGATGACCCCTTCCAAACCACCATTGCTCCTTGTTTAACCACCCCTCGACGCCATCTCAAGATGACAGCACGCACCTCTGGGATTATGTTGCCCCTGCACATTTGCTGCCGTATTGTTTGATGCTGCAGATACGATACTGTCTGGGTTCCTGTGACTGGAGGATCCAGCGGTGGCCCCATGGGATGGAGCCGGCTGGAAGTACCCAGTGATCGGTCTGTGACCAGCTGGGGGCGTGGCAGCCGGTGTTGGCCCAGGCAGGGCTGCTGATGAGGGCCCTGCACGTGTGACAGGGTCAAATGTGATTCGTGGTGATACAAACCTAATAGAATAGCATCAAGGGAGGATTGCCATGGCACAGGATGGGCATCTCCAGGCATGCTCGGTGCAAGATTCATCTAGAGGTGAAAGCTCAGAGCCCCAAATGCACACAGGGCAAGTAATCCGTGGGATGCTGCAGCGCTTCCGCCTCTTCTCCCACCCACAAACACACTGCCTCACCAGCCTGCTGCTTGCCAGCCTCCTCCCGCCTCAGCGTCTTGGGCTTGTACCCCTCAGGTTCCTTGACCTTGACGTATGTCCCCCCACAGTGCCGCAGATGGACATGCCACCCGCACCGTGGATCGGCGCACGCCGGGCCGGCCCTGCGCCAGCAGTCGGCCTCCTGTGGGGGCCGGTTCATGGCTCGTCTCACCAGGTGCCCACACCGCGGGCAGCTCCAGTGATGATTCTGGTAGTACGCCACCTCATCCAGCATGCTGTGCCTGATCTGCAATAAGGCAGTGAGGCAGAGGCAGCGATGAGCTTGGGCCGAGCCTGTGGAGCATCGACTGGGGCGTGGAGATCGTGGCCACAATGGCTGGACCCCAAGCGAGGATCGAGCACGGGGATCGAGTGCTGGCGCCTCAGGCCTCATGCGACGCCCACGGGGGTGACTCACCGTGATGTTGTACCCCTCCAGGGGCCGCAGGGGGTCAGGATCTCGACAGGCGTTGATGCGCCGCATGTGTGCTTGGAACACAGAGCCGTGGCCTGTGTGGGACGTGAGGGGTGTATGTGGCTTCCAGGGTTTCCCAGGCTGCCGGAGGGACCACAGGCACTGCGAACAAGCCCATCAGAGCATCGATTTATGCATGGCAGCCAGTCCTGGCGGGTCTTCTGCAGGAAGCAGGGGGAGTGCTGCCTTAATCAGCCCCCCTCAGGGACCGAGGCCTGCTCACCATCCCTGCCATCATCCTTGGATCCCACAAGGAAATTGTGTGCATGTATCATTTCGTGCAGCAGGACTGCTTTTATGTCAGCCACTGGCCGGAACTGTGTCGCGCAAGGAAAGGGATGTCCTTGGAGTGCCGCAGAATGTGAGCTCACCGCACTAGGGCCTCAGCTCCAGAGCAAGGCCCAGGCCGGTGCCACCGCCACCACAAATGTAGCAGGCCCGACATCTTCAGCACAGCACCGTCAATTTTCCACCATGAACCTCTCCACATAGACTCCCTGTGCAGCTCACCTTGAGCAGAGGCTCAGAGAGCTTGATGGTGCACCCGCCACCACGGAACTCGCATACACCCCCGCATGACGTCATGCGTTTCGAGCTCCACTCTACAGAGCAGGCCCCCAGGCTGTCTTCAAAATATAGTTTATTGTAGTGAAGGAACATGGCATGGATGTCGACTGTTGGATCCAGAAGCTCCAAGTCTGGGAAGCAGTCCAGGCTCCCCACAAGCATGGCCGCTGTCAGGCGCCGGGAGGCACCGCAGTGCACCCTTCAACTCCAACTCGTAGAATGCAGCATCCTATGCGCAGCTGTACGCCTCTCAGGTGGTAATCAGCGCCATATCCCTGTGGATCACCCGTGTCATCGCGAAGACGACACCATGATCGTCGATCTCTACTGGCAATTCGCATTGCCTTAATCCCTGACTCGGCCCAGCACGCTCCGCAGAACAGCCTTCGTTGATCGGGCGCACCGGCCAGGACAACGAGCTCCCGGTCTGATCACCGTCAACCTCGAGATCTTCGACTTTGTTTGTTATCGAGTCCACCTCGCCACCGAGGCTCACGGCATCTGTCCTGCGGGGATCGCCTCTGAAGACTGCGAAAGACTTTGTCCTTGTTCGCATCAACCTCCATTCAAGAGGATAGTAACCATAATTAACCCACCAGTACCCTGTTGAGATAGACAGACGCACCCGAACAGCCCCCTGCTACGCCATCGGGGCCTTGCAGGCCCTCCCAAATAAAAATGTTGCCCACCACTGTACCCGGACCCGCCGGCCGACGCGGAGGCCTCGGGCGCAGCAGGGTCTCCCAATACATATGGATATACCTAAGGAGGTTCTTCAAACCTTCGCAAATGGACTTCCAGTGAGTTGCTGCATGCATGTCCGTGGGGCACCCGCCAGTGATAGGCTCCAGCTGCTGATAAATCCTTCAAATTCCCCAACAGGTACACTGGATGGACGATGCTGCAGCTCCTGATCTCTCCCAAGACAGCGTGCGTGGGTAGCTGGCTCCTGTGATGGGTGCTAGGGAAGGTGGGGCTGTTCAGGGCAGAGGGCTGTGCCTGCAATGCTCATGCCACTGGGCTGGCTCAGCACACTGCAAAGCCTCACGTGTGAGACAGTCCCAGAGCTGGATGGTAAGGACGTCCCTGATAATCAGGCCCATGCCCCCTTACAGGTACCGACACACCTCGTACCACCGGCAAACAAAAGACCACTGGGCGAGAGACGACCCTGCCTTTGTGGTCCTCCTCGCCGGCATCATCGCACTGATCACAGCAGCCTATTGCATAGCGTGAGGCCCAGTGGATGGCATGCAGACTGTGGATGGCAGCAGCATCCTTGCATGTGCCTGCCTCGCGCACACTTTGTGGTCAGCAAGGCAGAGTGGGGGTATCAGCAGGTTTAAGGGTGCTTGCCTGTGATGCAAGTCCTCCTCTCCGCAACCCTATGACTCTGCCAAAGGTTTGGGCCAGGGTTAGGCGGCTCCCTGCTGATCATCCTGGCTGCGGTGATCAGGGACTTCCTCATCGTGGGAGCACTGATATCCCTCGGCGGCTGGCTGCTGGCGACGCGCTTCCTGTACTCCCCATCGGGCCAGGAGCACGCCATCGAGCAGCGCATGGAGCTGTGAGTACAGTGGGGTGGGGACCTTGCAAGGCAGCTGTGAGGTACCCTGACTCCTTATGTGCCGAGTCGCTTGCCACTCCACAGCTTCCGCCTCCGCCATTCATGCCGCAGGATGTACGCATTTGATGTGCACTGCAACTCCTTGCTCCCGTGGCTGCTGATAGTGAACGGTGGGTTGGCGTGCCAAGTGCCAGGGTGGGGCGGGGAAGCCTGGACGTCTGCCCCCACCCTGATTGCCATGCACGCGGCTGGGGAAGAACAGGCATTGTGCCCGGGTGCATCCCTTGAAGTGGTACTCCACCGCTCAGCACTGCACCCCCCGCCCCATGCAGTCCTGCAGCTGGTGCTCTCGCCGCTCCTGGTCTCCCAGTCCTACCTGGCGGCCGCGGTATCGTGCACGCTGTACGTCGCAGGCGCCTCCTCCTACCTGTACATCACCTTCCTGGGCTACAGCGTCCTGCCAGGGCTCAATCACACCGTGGTGCGTGGAGTGGGGGATCCCTGAGCTCATTGGGAAAGGCCTTGCTGGCCTGAATCATTGTGGCAATGAGACTCTGCTTCAGTAATATAGGCTTATGGTGCGGCACCCCTCCCTTGCAATGTCTTTGGGGAGCAAAGTTCTTCCCTCAACTGCCAGTGTGCTGGGCCCAACTCCCTCCCATCCCCCCCTCCTCCCAGCTCCTGCTCCTGCCCGTGGGTGCAATGGCTGTGGCACTCCCCCTTGCCATACTGGGGAGGTTCAACCCCACACGAACGGCGCTCTGGCTCTACTATGGATACAGGAGGGCCTGACAATTGCATCCCTGCGGCTCTCCCACTCATGTGTAAACCTGAAGCAAGAGCTCTTGTTGCGCCAGCAGGCAGGGATGGGATGAAGCCATCGATGCCGAGGTCTTTGGCACCCTGGGATCGCACGACTGAATGTGGGGCGTAAAGTTTGAAAGGAGGGACTCGGCAGGGGGGTGGGGTCCCTGCCCCTCCACGCATGCACGAATTTGGATAACACGCCCACGTCGACTTCGATCCCGGCCGCACCCCCATGGAGCCCTCAATGCAGGAGCCTCGGCCATGCACGGTGCATTCCCACACATTTCAAGCGGCAGCCCAAGACTATCCAGGTCTGGGAAGCAGTCAACGGGCAATCGCTCACCCTCGTCCCAGCCCCGAGCGCCTCCAGTCCTCCACCGGGTGGCCGTGGGACTGCTTATGCCGCGAGGCACCTGCCGTGAACATAGAACTCGATTGAGAACTGGTTCTGAAGGGACCGGTATATGCCGCGCGGGCTCCACAGAGTGTGAACATACACAATGGCGTCTATCAACATCGGAGGGGAGAACGCGGGGGATGCGTTCTACCGCTACAAAATGCCCAAGCTGAAGGCCAGAGTGCGTCCTGGAGTACGAGCGTAGTATCAGTAGAACTGCATGGGAGTCGGAGCATTGGGGACAGCATTCACGGCCAGCCTCTCCCCTCCACACAGATTGAAGGCCGAGGAAATGGCATCAAAACCAATGTGGAGAACAATGTTGACATTGCCAAGGCCCTCGAGCGCCCTCCTGAATGTACGATGGGACACATGATCCTGGAGTATTGGTGTCACGGCCGAGCGCTCCTATGTGGGTCGCGACGCCGTCCATGGGCAGTGCCAGACCCGGGCCTTGCCGAGCTGCACACAACCCCACTCATCCCACAGATACCCTCAAATTCTTTGGGTGTGAGCTGGGAGCTCAGACCAAGTTCGAGAAGGCATCTGGCACCAGCATCGTGAACGGGGCGCACGACGCTAGCCGCCTGTCGGAGCTGCTCGAGTCCTTCATCAAAAAGTAAGCCACTGATGTGTTGGCCGGTTTGAACGATATTCTTCCGGTGTTCTGGAGGCATGGCCCTGGGAGGTATTCCAACCATGCTGTGCCAGCTCTTTGACATCGCGAGCTACTCCGCACCTAATGCCTCGCCCTCTCCCCTCCTCCATCTGCAGGTACGTGCAGTGCTACTCCTGTGGCAACCCAGAGACTGTTGTGAAGATCAAGCGGGAGAACATCTTTTTGAAGTGCAAGGTGAGGGGGGAGAGGAGGCAGCTGTGTGAAGTTGTCGTATCAGCCCTGACCATGTTGAGCCAGCATTGTAATGGTCAGTGCGTTGCTGCAGCCTCAGGCCCGGCCGCCTTGCCTCATCTTGCAGGCCTGCGGCTTCGTGTCGGAGGTAGATGCTCGGCTGAAGTTGAACACCTTCATCCTGAAGAACCCGCCCGACAACAAGCTGAGCAAGGCCGAGAAGAAGTGAGCGCGAGCTTGGTTTGTGAGAGGGGTGCGGAAAGGGCGAAGTAGGAGGGGGAGGGATTGGGCCAGGTGTGAGAGGCAGAAATACGGGCAGGAGGAGCAACTTTCACGTGTGCTGCGCTGACGCCGTGGACCCTGTCCTAATGCTTGGTTGCCAGGGTCAAGAAACTGGAGAAGGAGCGGATGAAGGGCCTGGAGGTTGCTGAGCCCGAGAAGGAGGACAAGAAAAAGAAGAAGAAGAAGAGTAGCAAGTAAGTAGTGGGTGGGCGGAAAAGGATGACAATGTCGGACTGTCTGTCAGGGGTCTGGGGCTTCCTTGCCGGGCCCGGGCCTGCATTGCTACAAGCCTTGGGTTGTCTGTGATGACATGCCGTCCAGGCTCTGGTGCAGTCCTTGCTTATCCGCTCCATGCGCCCTCCTGTGTCCAGGTCCAAGAAGGAGGAGGCAGATGCCAGCGCAAATGGAGACGGGCCTGAGGTGAGGGTTGGGTCACCACTTCCGCCACGATACCACCGCGGGAGGATGAGGGAGTGGGATGGGGAAGGCATGCTGGGTTTCGATGGCTGACTCCTGTAAATTTGTGACATTATGGGGTCTGGGCCCACTGCTGGCCATATTGGGATGAGTTGCAACACCGCCTGAGACTCCTCTAACCTCCATTCTTAATGCTCAGGATGAGGCAGGGTCTGGGGACGGCGATGACGAGGATGAGGATGAGGATGAGGATGAGGTCGTGTGGATGACCGACACCTCTGAGGCCGCCATGGCTCGGCGCGCTGCCGAGCAGCTTTCCGGTGCCACCGCAGCCATGGTCACTCAGGTGGGGGTGGGTAGGGCTCACTTGTTTAGCAATGTGTGCTTCGAGCACATTGGTGCTTATTTGTTTGGAAACGTTGCAATGCAGTGCTCTTGACACTGGGTCTGCCCTCCTCACAGGGAAACCTGGAGGCGGAGATGGCGGCCGCCAAGAAGGCGGAGGAGGCCGCCAAGAAGGCGGCGGAGGAGGAGGCCGCAGCTGCAGCCGCCGCCCAGGCCGAGGCTGACGCTGCAGCTGCCAAAAAGGTGCTCTTTTGCAGCCTGCGTGGGTGCAGCAGTGTCGCCTGCCCTCCTATGCCTGCTGGAGTGCCATGACATAGCGCGCTGAGCGTGCCGCCGCTGGCTCATGGCAAGGCTCGCATCTCCTCTCTCACCGTTGTGCCCAACTCCACTGCAGGCTGAGGAGGATGCCAGGCTGGCGGAGGAGGCCGCCGCAAAGCTGGCTCTGGCCAGCCCCGAGGTCGCCGCGATGTCCACGCTGCGTCAGCTGCTGGCCTCCGGGACGGCGCCCGCCGAGCTGGCGGCCACGCTGCGCAGCCTGGAGCTGCCGGGCGGGCCTGCGGCCCGGGCCTCCGCGCTCTACCAGGTCCTCTTTGGCGACGTGGAGGCTGGCGCCAAGCTGTCCGCCGAGGTGGAGGGCCGCAAGGCGTATCTGGCACCCTTCTCCAAGGTGGGGCGTTGAGCAGGGACGGCGCCCGGAGCTCGGGATGGGGTTGTGAGAAGCCACGGTGGCACGGCAAGCATGCCCTCTTGGTTATCCAAGGAGGCATGTCCTCGCCCCTGGGTCTGTGTGGCTGAGGTGTCCTGCTGGCTGGTGCACGCTTTGTTTGGGCGGCCCTGCCATGGCCCTTGAAGAGTGTCCCTGTGCATGCAAAGGACAGGCGGGCAGCCCTGTCTCGCTGCTCACAGCGCTGTTTCTGTACCCCCTTCTGTGCAGGATGCTGCCGGGCAGCTGGGGCAGCTGGTAGCCGTGGAGAAGCTGGTCGGTGTCACCCTGCCTGCCCGCGTGAGGGAGGCGCCCCTGGTCATCAAGGCCCTCTACGACCTCGACCTGGTGGAGGAGGATCTCATCTTGGCCTGGTGAGTGCTAGGAACAGGGGAGCAGGCTCTCTTGGTGAATGGGAGAAGAGAATGGACGTCACATGTGGCAGAGGGTAGTTGTGAGTCTCGTCCAAGTGGCTACGTGCTCGAGTTGAATCCTTTTCTCCTGCGTGCTGCCTACCTCCTCGGCCCTCCCCATAGCAGCAAACTCATCCCCCCTTGCTGCCACGGCAGGTACAAGCGCGCCGACGCCGCCAGTGTCCTGGAGGTCCCTGCCTCCGCTGCCTCTGCCGTACGCGCCGCCTCCAGGCCCTTTGTGGAGTGGCTGGAGCAGGCCGAGTCCAGCGAGGAGGACAGCGACGAGGAGTGAGGCCTGGTTCTCATCCTGCGCCTGAAGCATGGAGCCCCTACCACACTATGCTCCTCTGCATGAGCCTGCTCTGCACCACAAGTATGCGCTGTGCTGTCGGCTAGGCATGCACAGGAAATGAGCTAGCAGTCATGCCTACTCCCGTATTGCTGCCCTGCCCTGTCCCTGCGTGTCCATGGTCATCCTGTCCAGAAGGTATGCATGAGCTAGGGGCCAGCATCTGTGATAAAGAATGGGGCAACAGGCAAGGGCACAGACACCGACGCCGGGGCAGACACTGGACGAGGCACACGCTGCGTGGTCAGCCTCTCCAAGGGTTCCACTGCTGCGTCTGCTGCTGCAAACGCAGTGACTCAGCAATGGCCGCACGCAGCTGCGCATCCTCCTCATCCTGCGGATGCGGTGCGGTCGCCTGTGGAATGATGGGGGGGACGGAAAATGACATGGGTTCCAGGCTGGCGGTGTGCATCCTGGGCCAGCTAGCCAGATTTCTGGCACGCCGCTCACTGCATGCCCCATGCTCTCGCTGCACTACGCACTCCCTCTCACCGGGTACGCCCGGCGTGGAGCAATCGGCGGGGCTGGGTCGGGGAGCGCGCCCACGGGCCGCCCCCACGCGGGCGCCTGCTGCGCACGCTGCGCTGCCAGCTCAGCCTCCTGCTTGGAGGCAGCCAGCGCCAGTGCCAGCTCTTGCTCCTCCCTCGCCCTCTCGTCGTGCATCCTGCCCGAGGAGTAGATGTACGTCTGCCCCTGCGGGGGATACTGGTACGCCTGGCCGCTGGGATGGGGTCCTGGCCAGGCTGGCTGGGTGGCGTACCCCGCCGGCGCGTGCGGGTGGGCGCCCAGGCTGGCACCGGCGGGGGTGGCAGCCGCTTTCCTGCTGTTGCGCCGCCTCCAGCACATGCAGCCCAGCAGTGCCTGGGGGGCAGGGAGGGTGACATAGATGAGTCATGGCAGGAACCACGATCACATTCTACCTTGAGCCTCGGCCTGAGCCAGGTCTGACATTGTGTGGTCCAAGAGCGGCTTGCGGCCGTTCTTTGCCACCATCCTTTCCCCAAACAGTGCAGGAGGAGGGGCATTGCGTTCATGCAGGACCCTTGCCTCCTCCCCACCTCCCAAACCCGCTCCCCAAACAAACACACCGAGAGTACAACCAGCCGGCGCACCAAAATGATCAAGAGCAGGGCGCCACCCCCCGCCGCCACGGCGATGGCCCACACCGGGAACCCCGGCCCCGGAGGCTGGGTGTAGGTAAAGGGCACCGCGGCCGTGGCGTTGCCCACGTTCCCGGCCAGGTCAATGCCGCGGGCAGAGTGGGTGTAGGTGCCCGAAGCCAAACCCTCCACGCTGCAGCTGGCGGAGCAGTTGGTCCAGCTCGCCAGCGCGTCGCCGGCCTGCACGGTCTCGGCATCATCTTCCAGCAGGCGCCGCCCGGCGCCGCCCAGCAGCGTGCCCAACGTGGAGCTGGTGCCCTCCGAGGTGCTGCCATTGCGCAGCGAGTCAAAAAGGTCGCGGGAGATCGGGGCCAGGCGCAGCTGGAAGGTCGCGATTGGGGCCAGCGCGCCGGCGCCGGCGGTCTCCGAGAAGGAGAACGACAGGGCGCCCTCTACCGAGGCAAAGCTGTGCGTGTGTTGTTTGTGACAGGGGACCACCATGAGGAAATGACATCCGAGAAGAGTAGCCAGGCACATCCTGCGACCGATTCCTCGAGTGCACCAACCTCTGCTCACCTGGCGGGGCCGCTCGTGACGGAGATGCTGGGGGGGGTCTGGTCGATCCAGACGTCCTGGTCTCCTAGGGTCGCAACGTTGCCAGCCTTGTCGATGGCCTGAATGTTCAGCAGCCAGTGACCCTCCTGCAATGTGGGTGAGGAGTGAGGGGTAGGCCTGAGCAGGCTGGTGTCCAAGGCAGGGGTCGTCTGCCGGCCTCACAGGCAAGCCGGGCACCTGGAGAGGGGAGTACACCCTTCCCAAGGGGTAACACAAGAAAACAATCCTGCAGCCTCACCTCCAGGCCAGTGTAGGTCTGTGGGCTCGTGCAGTTTGTCCACGCAGCGTCCATCTGAGTGGCCGACCCCGAAACCAGGGTGGCAGCCTGCAGGCGGCACTGCGTGTATGCAATCCCACTCCTGCGACAGGTTTTTGAGCAGAAGGGCGCGGGTGGAGAGTGCCGAGGCGATGCTGGATAGCCACTCAGAATATGGAGGTGGTGCAGCAGGCTACTTCATACTTGACGATCTTGTCACACATTCCAAGTCTATCCCACCCACCCGTTGCCATCGGATGCTTTGAAGGAGACGGCGAACTGGGTCTGCCTGGTGGCCACAGGGAAGCTGACGTCCGACAGGGTGGGAGGGGTGGTGTCGACGAGGAAGGAGGTGCGCACCTGGCTCCCCACATTGCCGACCTGCGGACGAGGGAGCAGGCCGCACGAGTGCGGGTCAGAGGGCTGGCAAGCGCTCAGGCAGGTGCGGCGAGCGCACTGTCAGTCCGACTTGCCCAAGGGCATGCATGGTGTATGAACCCCATGGGATCTCACATTCCTGCCCGGCCACAAACCTCACCACATCGGTGGGGGTGACCGCCAGCTCGAACTTTCCATCCTCCAGCCCAGTCATCACATAGGGCGAGTTGCAGTTGCTGGTCCTGCTGCTTCCGTCTGGCGCAGTCAGTCTGTACAGGGGGGCCGTGGTGGGAGGCTGATATGCTCAGGCACTGTGTAAGGGGAAGGATTCTGTGCCCCCTGCTTTCTGCTCGCATTGTCAATTAGACTCAGCAAGTCTGCAGAGCCAGACCCTGATCGCCATGGATGGCTGCTCCCCATTCCGAGATTCGGGGGCACTCATGAGTAGGAATCTGCGCCCACACTCCATTCAGATCCAAACATGTGCGGGGAATCCCTGCCTGGCCCCCCTCTCCAAACGTACGTGCAGGTGAACGTCGACCCCGCCTCGCTGGACGTGAAGTTTGCCACGGTGGAGTTGGATGCCAGGATGGCAGCTGGGCTGGCGGTGAGGTTCGCCACAGGGGGAGTCCCATCAAGTGCAAATGCAGAGAGTGCGGTCACGCCGCCCATGGGCACAGCCCCGGCCCCCATGAGCGACAGAGTGGCCGCCTCTGTCGGCTGGACGTAGAACCTGCGCGGGGATGTGGATGGGTTCAAGATCAGCCCATCTTTGCCGCTGGCACTCCGAGGTGCACCACGCTTGGGGACCTGGCACGCAAGCTGCATTGCATCAGCATCCATGCATCTGGCTTTCCTCGCCCTCTCCCCACACAATCTCCACATCCCCAGCTCCAGCTCACGTGTAGGCGCCCTCGCTCAAGTTGGCGTAGATGTGCGGGGAGGTGCAGGGTGTCCAGGAGGGGCTGCTGCCGCTCGTCCCCGGCCCCGCCAGCCAGCACCTCGTCGATGGCTGCGCCATCTGGGTGAGCGACGCGCCACTGGACTCCACCGCAAACACGCCAAACTCGAAGCTCGCACTCTCCAGTAGTCTGGAGAGACCAAAAGGGCCGCTGCAGGGACGTCATGGGGGGCGGGGGGGTGTTGTAGGAAATGCCATTCTCAATGGATTGGCACCAGGAAGCACAGGTGCCCCAGGTGCGGCGCGGAACTCAATCTGTTGCGACGCTGGCACATCCGAAATGCACCCCATCCCAGCTCCAGGCCTCCCCACGCCGGTTTGAGCCCACCTGGTCAGACGCGCGTACTGCTGGCCAGCAGAGAAAGCGACCGCCCAGCTGTACACAGCAGGGCTTGCCTGCTCATGGGAGGCAGGGCAGTGTTGGTGAATTGGGATTGGCCTGGGGGATTCATTTGCAAGCTTGCAGGCAGTTGGGGACACCCGAGCCGTGACCGCTTAATGTTTATACCATGGCCCTGATTCTTTACTTTGCCTCCCTGCTCCCCACCCCAGTCCCCCTCACCTGGTTCCCAGCAGCATCCTCGGCGACAACGGACAGGCTCCAGGCGCCCGGCAGCAGCCAGTGGAATATGGCCGGACTCTCACAAGCGGCCCGAGACTGCAGGGGCCAGATGGCAGGCGCGATGGCCCCTGCGAAGACCGGGCCCTGCATGAACGCAGCGTCCTCCACGGCCAGGGCGCAGGTGTAGTTCACGGGCAGGGGGTCCTGGCCGGCGAAGCTGACGTTGACCATGGGGGCGTCGGAGGTCGACCCAGAGGCGGGGGTCCCTCCGTTGAAGGCCAGCACCGGGGGCATTGTGTCCTGTAGAGCAGGTGGAGAGGAGGGGCCGGAGCACTTGAGCATGCAGAGAGCCAGGGCATCCTAAAGACTGGATCGAGCACAACTATGCAGAGCTCGGCTGCCGCGCCAGGCAAGCAAGGTGCTCCCTTTGGTGCACACATGGAGCTGTGTCGGGGTGGTGGTGCTCTGAGCCACGAGAGCCCGACGCCCCAGCAACAGGGGTCACTCACCAGCACAAAGGTTTGGTTTGCCTGCGTGGTTTCCCCCTGCGCCCGCACAGAGAACTCGTACGTCCCGTCCGGCAGGCCCGCAAAGGAGGCCGGGGAGGAGCAGGCCTGCGGATCGAGGTTTGAAGGTGGAGCGCGCCCCGTTCTGAGATGCCGTGCGCCATACTTGATGCGACGCACAGCTCTGATATCCCAGAGGAGTGGGTTCCCAGTGCTGTCGACCCTCAGTCAGCAAGAGGATGCCAAGCTGTAGCACCCATTGCGCAGGCGCTCGTGTCTAACAGAATACTCCAGCCACCTGCCCTCGCTCGGCCCCATGCCTGCCCCCCGCGCCCGCACCTTCCAGTCCTGGGTCCCGGTGGATCCGACGGCGCCGTTGCCGTCGGCCAGAAGACACTCCCACGCCAGGCCGCCGTACGCTGCGTTGCCGGCAGCAGCAAACTCAAACACGATGGGCGTGGCGTTTGTGGGGCCAGACGGGCCTTTGGTGATGCCTGCAAGAAAAGGTGGTTGAGGAACATGGTTGGGGATGACGATGGGCGGTGGGCAAGCGACGCGCATCCCCCGCTGCTTCGCCAGCCACGTGTGTTCCTCCTTGTCAGGTCTGCACGCTCTCAGCGAATCAGCCTCCCGACGCTCCTCCGCCATCTCAGACTCACTGGGGACCACGATGGTGCAGGCTGGGCCCTGCTCGCCGTCCCCCGGCACGACCAGCGTCCCGGCAAAGGCCCCATTCACGGCGAGCGCGTAGGGCTGGCGGCCCGCCGAGGCGTGGACAAAGTGGGCGTCGACCTGGATGGCGACGGGCCCCACGGGCAGGAAGGACATGCTAACCTGCTCCACGTTGTTCTCCCGGTCCGGCTGCGTCTCGTTGGCGATGGACCCGCCGTTGCCCAGCAGCGGGATGCCACCCAGGCCCGAGGCACGCACTGTGAGGTCCAGGTCATTCACCAGGACCTTGGACACCGAGGGCAGGGCAGGGTAGTCCGTCCAGACCTTCAGGGGTTGTGGAGATGGAGGGGAGAAGGGTGGGGAAGGTATCTCAGCTAGGCCTGCCACCGGGTGAGGCAGGCAGCCAATCGGGTCCTTGGCTGGCCATGCACGAATTGAGTGGGCTCGCGACAGGGCACCAGTGGCTCTCGTCACATGCTTGATGAACACACTCCCCCCCTTCCTACTCCACACACCAGGGTCACGGTGAGCGGGCCCCCCGTAGAACGCACGCAGTAGCGGTGGGTGTCGCCGGTGGCAACCTCCACCCTGTCCACCACTTGCAGCGTGAAGTTGCGTTCTGAGTTCGGCAGGGGCAGCGTCGTGTCTGCGTGCGGTGCAGTGAGTGAGAGTCAGCCTTCCTAGTGCATGTGCACACATCCAGTGCCTGCCCACTGATCGCTGGGCTTGGGCAGGCTACGTTTGAAGAACGATGTCATCCCACGCCCATGTTCCGCGTGGGGCAGACCTTCCCCATCCCAGCCAGCAAACAACACATGTGTGGGTGCCCGCCTCCCAATACCTCCGCCTGCACTCGGGCACCCTCACACCAAAGCTGACAAGCCCTGCTCACCAAGGAGCACACGCCCAAAACCCTGTCGGAAGGAGGGGGGCGGGTCGATGGGGAGGCCCGTCAGAGCCTCAAAACCAGTCATGGATGCCGCCCCTGAGATCAGTGTGGCCTTGGTGAGTGAGCCAGAGGGGGTGAAGCCCGCGCTGGCGTTCTTGACCCCGAAGGGGTACCAGCCGTCCATGAAATACTGCCGCACCAGGGCCGCCGAGCCAGCCACCACCGGGGTCGCCATCGAAGTGCCCTAACGGTATAAGAAGGAAGCTCTGAGTAGCTGGAGGGGATCCATGGAGCGGTCGGCGCCTCATGCCGCTCAGGGCTGCCTGAATGTATCCCTTGCCGCAACACGGCGAAACCAACACCCCACTCTCACTCACCACGAGGCCCTGGAGCTCGCAGGTCTCCGTTCCCGAGGTCGAGGACTTGGCTGAGAACAGGGAGCCGGGCGCCACCAGGTCCGGCTTGACCCTGCCATCCGGAGTCGGACCTGTGTGTTAGGGTGTGGGTGAAGAGGGTGGGTTCTCAGGATGGAACGGCAAACCTGCCGCCCTCAGATGAATTACCACACTCCCAGAAAGCTCAGCGGGTGCCATGGCAGTCACTGGGCACGAGCGTGCGCAGGGACGCTCTCTCGGCCCACCTTGGGAAGAGTACGAGGCCAGGTTCTCAAAGGCGTTGGCCGGGGCTGACGCGGGGGAGAGGGTGATGGTGAGTGCCAGCCCGGAGGAGAAGGAGGCCAGCAGGGTTTGACCCAGGCGCCGCGTGATGGACATGTTGGGCAGGGTGACGCCTGCGCATGAATGGAGTTGAAGGTTCATGAAATGGATAGAGAGTCTGGGAAGGGACACATGTGGACCACCTCCGCCTTCATCGCCGGCTCCCTATGGACCCTGTAGGACAACACGCTTGTGCCATACAGCAATCCACCCCTTGGTGGGCCCCTCCTCACCCACACTCCCTTTCCCAAACACTCACTGTTGGCGAGCGAGCCATTGGCGGCCGAAACAAAGTAGCCGCCCAGGACGTTGTCGAATATGAGCGCTGCTGCGGCCCCGGCCGTCTGCGCGTTTTGCACCTTGGAGGCCAGGGCGCAGGTGCCTGCATGGTGCGGAGTGAACAGGGCACTGGGCTGAGGCCATTGGAGGTTGCAGAGCAGACGGGAGGACAGACTTGGCCGAGTCAAGCTGACGACGCCAAACAGCCTCCCCTTTTCAATTCTCCAGGATCCCACCACCCACCCTCGTCCCTGCCTCACACCTCGTTCCACGAGAACGATGGCCCTCGCCACGGCTGTTGCATTCACCATGGCTTCGCAGGCCAGCAGCGGGTCAGCAGCCACCAAGGGGTAGCTCGTGGTGCCCAGCGTGCTCAGCCCGTCGCCGAACGAGCCCTGCAGCACGGCTTGGGTGGTGTGCTAGTCTGCAGACAGGGTGCCGACCCTCCTGCTGCTTGCGCTGCTGCTGCTTGCGCGCCCCAGCCCCGCCAACCAGGCTGCTCGCATCCCCGCTCGCCATCCCTGAAACATGCTCCCCCGCACCGACCTGCAGGACTTTGAAGGCCAGGAGGTTCAGGTCGCCGCGCTTCACGGTGGCCTCGTAAACCACATACTGGGACCCCACGCTGCCCAGGCCCTGCCCCGTGGTCTGTGTAGCCCCCACCGCAATCAGGTTCTTGGCCGTGGCGGGGCTGGTCACCGTCATCTCGCCTGCGGGAGGGAGGGGGGGAGGGTGGGTGTGCAGGCGCTGCATGTACAGCAGGGGTGCCAGGGACACTCCCACAAAGTCAGCGACCGAGCAGCCGGCACCGCCGTGGCTCACCGATGGGGTTGCCGGCGGTGGTGGACTCGCCATCGTTCCCGGCGGCAAACATGGCCAGGAAGTCGGGGTTGTCCCAGTGGTACCAGTCAATCTGGGAGGCCAGGTAGTCGTAGCTGATGGCGCTGACACCCCAGGAATCGGAGTGCAGCATTGCGCCCTGTGCAATTGAGGAGGCGACGATCACTGTGCGTGAGTGCTTGGGGAGTGGCACGCAGAGCATGTGTGCATGCAGCGTGTGTCCTCCAATGCCAGCAATGGGTCATCCACAGTCGAGGGTCCGCGATGTATGCCCTAGACGGCGTGTGCTCGCAAGGGCGTACAGCGCTCTACCATCGGCCCCACCAAAGCCAAGTTCTCATAGCTCATGCCCGCCCACCCACCACTGCAGTGGTGTACGCAAAGTACTGGTTCTGAATGTCGGCTGGCGTGTAGATGCTCTGGCTGCCCTCTGCCAAATCTGTGGGATAAGGAACTGTGTACTGAGTGCCACGGTGCGACAATCGCCAAACAAGCTTCAATGGCAGTACCTTGTTCTTGCAGTCCCTCATGGACCCTTCACCCACAGCCTGGCCCACCTATGAAGGCCAACTTGGCGTCGGGGGCCATGCCGATGTAGGCAGCATCGGTGCTCCTGCTGAGATTGGCGCCAGTCGTGGAGCCCAGCAGCGTCCCCATCACATGCGTACCATGCCCATTGGCATCCGCAAAGTCGCCAAAGGCTCGATAATACCTGCGGGGCCGGGCAGGGTCTCAGCTTTGGGCATGCCGGTGGAAACATTGCGAACTGACTACTCAATCAGGACGCGCAGTCCAATGCACACAACACAGAACGCCCTCTCAGGTAAAGCTCGCGGCGTCAGCGCCTTGCAGGCAGCCCTAGGGACCGATGCGCCAGCTGCTCACCGGATCTTGCGATGCGTCTCGCTCTCGAACACTTGCACTCCACCCTGGGTCGTGACCTGTGCATCCCAATCCACCGATGGGTCGTAGAAGAAGCAGTGGAAGCGATCTGCGCAGAGAATATGGGATGTGGAGGGTGGCTCAGGTGGAGGGTGGCGAGGCTCTGCGCAGGCGCGGACTAGTTCGGTGGATCACTGACCTGCATCTGCCATCACACTCTCTCGCTGGACACCCAGACAGCCGCCAACATCTTTCTGAGTAAGGCGGCTGTAGACAGGGCCCCCCTCCTTGCCCACATCCCATGGTGCCGCCTCACCTACTCCCGAGTCTCCCCCGCCGATGACCTGACCCGTGCCAGTGATGCCCGCCGCCCAGATGGGGTGGACCTCTGGGTTATCAAACGAATTCTGGCTCGTAGAAAGCGCACCTGTCCCCGCCTGGGTGATGGCCGAGGCCTGGTTGTTCTGCAGCTGCATCCTGGGCAGGGGCGAAATCCAGTGGACCATGGGCTGGGCTGCCAGCCATGTCAGAACATCCTGCAGCAGCAAAGGGGGGAAGCAAAGCTGTGCATCAACCGTTGTGCAGACAGGGTATTGACACAGGGCACCAGCTGCCTGCACAAGGACCTGAATTCTAACACGCAGGCCCAGATCCATGCAAGCCCTAGGGCTTCTGGATGTGTGCAGCTGCATGGCTAGGAGTCCATCCCTTCCTCTCCAATCTTCCACTTGCCTGCAGGAGGAAGGGTGGGCACAACACCACCGCCGCCCCGCTGCCACCCCTCACGACATCCACTCCACCCCCAAAGGCGGTCCGCAATGGGGCAGCCCAGTCGGCCACCGCTGCCCGCCCTGGGTCGGGCGCCGCGGCGCCTGCCCCTCCAGCCGGCCGAGGAGGGAATATGGCGGTGATGAGCAGCCGCAGGGCAGGGCCAGCGCCGCTGGTGGCCATCGGCAGCGACGACAGGACGCTCTGCTGCTGCGCCGGGCTTGCCTGCGCGGCGGCCTCCAGGGTCCGAAGGATGGGGGCCCACTCGGGACTCAGCTTGTGCTGGGGTTCATATGGGAGCTGCGGGCCCGGGGAGGTACGGAAGGAGAGTGTTCACAGGGCGTTGCATGCAGAAGTTTCAAGGCATGCCGAGGGATTGGCTGTGATTGGAGAGGGCTGGCTTGCAGGGGAATGCCAAGCACATTTGCTTCAGCCAAAACCTGCAAGACAGCCTCCCCAACACCCATGCACTCCACTCACAAGGAAAATTCTGGAGCGGGCGCAAAGGGCCTGCTCCAAACCAGGAGGACCCATGACTAGCAGGGTGTTGTCGGGAACATGTCCCAGGATCACACCCCCAGCTGCCTCCACAGCACCAGCTGCACTCGTGAGGGATTCTCCTTGTTGGGGAGTGACCAGCCACTGCTGCTTCTGACTGAGGGGGCCCCAATGAGGAGACAGCGACTGAGGCCCCGAATTGGTCAGGAGGAGGCGGTGCACTTGGTCTCTGTGGTACAACGGGCGTGTGGGCAGTATAGCAGGCGCATTCGTGGATCTATGATGGCCTGAGGGGGGTCCTGTGCATGCGACGCACCGAGAACTAGGCCCATGGGCTGCAATTTGGCCCGTCTTTAATCGAATGAGGGTGCTCTGGGCGTCTGTAGGCCATGCTGCCAAGGCTACGCCCAGCGCCAGAAGCAGACCCGGCAGCTGCTTCAGACGAATCCTCATGCCGCACAACTGGGCATGAAGTGGCTTGTGTATGAAGATTAATTACGCAGGTTTGTGCAGGATATCCTGCAATGTCGAATGTAGAGGTAATGAATTTCAATCGACCACCAAATGACGCGTTCGCGTTCGGAACGGAGCTGCCCGGGCGCGAACGCACATGCCGATGTTTGGGGATGTTCGCGCAGGTGTCAGTCGAGATGAGGCCCGAGTACCACCCCGGCAACAGCACCGACATAGAAATTTTACATTCTATCAACCAGAGTAACCGAAGTTTTGCTCCGTGTGGCGATTGTTCGCGTGCTCTTTTCCCTGTGCGCCAGCTGCGGGTGGGTGACAGAGCACCGAAACACTGTTGGTCTAAGCCTAGAATCTCCGTCACCGTACTGAACACAAGGTTCAAGCGGATGCACTACACCTGGTTGGACTCGCGGGTACTTTAGCTAGAGTTGCATCGCCGGGAGCAGGGTCAGGATGTCACCGATGTTGGACAGCAGCAGCGACGACGACGTCCCTCTGGCTCAGAAGAAGGCAGCACTGCTCGGTGAGTCTTGTGAATGTTGATTTTTACGTGAAGAGAGTGTGTCTTCCCGGAGTCACAGGTCAGTATCTCGGTCCAAGTGCAGGTCCCACAGTTGAGAAGCATGCACCTGTGCCAGCTCAGGTGCGTTCTGGCAGAGTCAATGACAAAAACGCCTATCGGCTCTCCCGGTATTTGCAAGGTTCAGTGTGGCTATTGGTGCATCCCCTCACCCTTCCCATACCCTGTACTCCTCCAGGCAGCAGCCACAGCCACAGTGACATCGCAAGTGAAGCCAGTGAGTGATCTTGGTGGGGGAGGGACATGTGTACCTCCCAGCTGCTCTTATGTGATCATGCAAAACTTCTCCCGCATCCACCTATTCCCACAGGATCCTAGCCCAGTCAAAAAGCCCGCCCCTGCACCTGAGACAAAGACTGTCCCCCCCAAGGCCACGCCGAAGGAGCCTGCCAAGGTCAAGAAGGAGCAGGGCCCCCTCAAGAAGGAGACCATCCCCGCTGCCAGCAACGGCAAGCCCACTGCCTCTCAGATCAGCTCCTCTCCCTCAAAAATCCGGGTGAAGAAGGAGTATGGGCTGCCAGGTCAGACCCGGGATACTCCAGATGAGGTGGGTCGTGGGGGATGGGAGGGGTGGGGAGTTTAAGTGGCGCCCTGCTTGAAGATGGGCTTGGGAATGGCCAGGAGACCTAGGCTTCAGCCAGCGAGAGTATGTCGGCTCTTTCGGCCGGGCGAGGGCCCAGGGAGGCAGATGCAGGCGCGTGCATCACCATCGGCCCTCCCTCTGCTGACTCATGCCACCATCACCATCCCGCTGCTGCCGCAGGCTGACCCCCTCCGCAAGTTCTACACCTCCCTGCTCGTCCAGCGGCCGGCCAGCGACATGGCCCGCAAGTGGTGTGTCATGCACGGCCTGTTGAGCGAGGCCGAGGCCGCCGCCTACGTGGACGAGGTAGCCGCCAAGAAGCTGGCGGCACGCCCGCCGTCCCGACAGGCGGCGGGGAGCGCTAGTCCGGCACCGAAGCGAGCGGCATCCGGGCAGGCCCCCAAGCGCAAGTCCACGGGATCAGGCACGCAGAGGTCGTGGGTCGGGGTGGGCGCATTACATGCTGGTGCGGGACGCGTCATCGACCTGAGCGCCTGCAGGGTACCTCATTCACCCTCCCCTCCTGACAACGACCCCTCTGCCACCAACCCCCCACCCTGCAGCCAAGACTGCACCCGGGGCAAAGCACAAGAAGGAGGAGGAGGATGTGGAGTGGAGCGACGACGGGAGCGAGCAGGAGGTCCTGCCCTCCAAGCAGCGGCGGGGCGGCGTACCCCGGCCCCCAAAGCCCCCGGCCGGCTCAGACTCGGACGACGACATCATACTGGCCCGTCGGCCGACCCGGCCCGCGCCTGCGCCGAGGAAGCCCAAGGCTTCCACGCGGGACGTCGCTTTCCAGGACGGTGGGCTGGGGGAGGAGTCCCCGAGCGACGACGATGTCCCCCTCCTGGCCAGGAAGCGGTGACACGCTGCGCCGGCGGCGCTGACCCTGCGACGTGCCTTTGGTGGCTGGTGTCGTGCGCTTTACACACGCAGCGACTGAGGAACAGCGGGGTGCACAGGAAGGGAGCCAAGAATCAGGGATGGCAGGACGCAATCAAGTGTGGGCAGGGCTGACAAAACCCACTCACCTTGCGGTGAGTGGGATGGGTGAGACAACAGGCCCATTCAATCGCAGGGCTGTCGCTGCCAAGACTCAGATACCGGGATCGGAGGGAGGCATGGGATGGGTGAATCGTCAGGAAGTGCTGCGGCAGTGTGGGGCAGGAGGACGAGCAGATCAGGAGAAAGCAGAGCAGGGATGGTGAGAGTGCTCGGTGGTGCTGGGGACTCCAGGCAACGGCAGAAGCTTGAGACATGGCTGATTGAGAGGGATGTAGCATCGGACGGGGGGCACAAAGTGAGAGAGGGGGAACGTGAGGGGAGTGAAACTCCTGGCAGACGCTGCATGCGCAGAATTCAAGTGAGACGGAAGGGTAGCACGGGGTGACGCATGGCGCTCAGCACGCTGGCGGGACGATAGATGCAACACCTAGCTCCGCCTCGAGTTCGGCCTCGGGGGCTCGTGCTGCGCAGCCGTCGGCACGGGCCGCAGCCTCGGCGTTGTGGGCGTTGATGGTGGCGACTACGACGGGGTCGTAGTAGGCGGTTGGATTGGCGGCTTGCGAGGCAGCATCGGCAAAGGGAAGGGGATAGATGGCTTGCGGGTCCCAAGACTGCAGGTTCCAGAGGTAGACGGTGGACACGCGGTATCTACAACCGCCCTGGAGTAGGTACTGCAGGCAGGCATGGCGGAGGGCGAAATGTTTAGGGACAGGACCGAGGGGGGCTGGGTATACATGGATGGCTTCCACGTGTGGCATCTTCTGTGCAAGGACCAGGCCCCACCCATGCCAGTCGGGTCACCTGCGAGATGCCTTCAAAGTACTTGCGCCGGTAGTCTCGGACCGGGGAGGGCGTCGCCAGGTCGCACATGTTGAAGGGGTCTGCCTGGCAACTGCGCGACGGGAGAGGGGGGAGCAACACGAGGCTGGGGTGGCGACCTGACCTGCCAGAGTGATGACGTGCAGGCGGGCGCAGCATCACAAAGGGACGGCAGGGCGCTTGTGCCCACCTGTAGGCGCCGTAGATGCCGTAGAAGGGGTAGTATGCTGCCTGTTCAGCAGTCCTGGCCACCCCGACGCCGGCCTGGTTGGTGCCGCCGCCGATCCCAAACTCCACAAAGTGTATTTCTTTGCCTGGGAAGGGGTGCAGAAAGGGACTGGCAATCAGCCAAGGGAGGGAGGGGGGATGCTGCTGCAGGACAATCACGCACAGAACATAGGGCATCTGCCATGATGGTGTACGAGCCAGGTGTGTCTAGCTCCGCACCGTCATCTCCTAGGTCCTCCAGGGACAAATCGTAGTAGGACAGCTCTTCATCCAGGCGCTCCATCAGTCCCTCAAAGTCGCAGATGGAGAAGCTGCACAGGAGAGGCCGGAGAGCGGACATTGGTGAAAGGTTGCTGGTGCAGGATGAGTTGCATGGCCCCTGGTCCTGCAGGAGACCAAGGAGACTCACGACCCAAGCCAGCGCTCACTTGGGGGATCGCATGGGCACATAGGCTGAGATGCCTGCAAGATTGTCGTTTGTTTGAGGGGATGGGGATGTTTCTTGAATGCCAGCGTTTACGAGGGCATGAGTAGCTGTCCAGACCCATGCGTAAGATGACTTTGCAAGCTCACACCGCTTACCAATGAAGTCATAGTCGTAGAACAGGGCCTTGAGTGCAGGCAGATCAAACTCTGCCAGTGTCGAGGTGCGGGATGGTGCAGTGCTCAGACGTCGCGTATGAGATGTGGTCTACTGCATCTGTTGCAAGCGTGTATTCCGTTGAGAACAATGTCCCAAGGCCATACTCGACTCCCAACCCACCTGCTTTCACAGCGTTAAAGCTAGCTGGGAAGGCAGCGAGGTACTCGGTTGCGTCCTCAATTCCAATCCCGATGCATCTGTGCATGAGTTGTTTGGAGGGGAGTTAAGTCAGCGTCAGCGGAAGCAGGTGCTCGAGTTCTCTCAACGTACATGTGTCGAGCATTTCAACCCAGCCTGCCACTCCTTCCCCAGCAGACACACGGACACCCCTCCTCCCCCCTCCCAAACACACGACTGCTCACCCGCACAGCTTGTTGTTGTTCACAGCCATGCCGAAAAACACCTGGGCGGGCTCGATGTCAGGCTGGCCGGGCCGAGGGGCAGTCACCCGCTCCAGGACCGCATCCTTTACCTCCATCCACTCTACTGGGTGCATGAAAATGGTAGCTCCCATCTCACCCTGAAGCACAAAGTCGACCTGCACAGGAGGTTGTGACGAGTAATCCTTGGGAGTCGTGATGGCAGGAAAATGAAATGGTAAGGGGATCCATGCTGATACACCCGTGTCCATGCCAGGCCCAGGCTTTGGAGCATGCATTGTCCTCTTCCCCCCCCTTGATGGTGCCCACCCTGGTCGAGGGCTTGGCAGCCAGCCGCACAGCATCGGCTAGGGGGTAGAGCACAGCCTCCAGGTACGACCAGTTTTCCGAAATCTCCAGCGGATCAAAGTCGAGTGTATTGCGCCAGCCTGCGCATGGTGGAAGGAGGAGATTTTGGCGTAAAAATCGAAGCCGGAAAAGCATGTGGCAGCTGCATTTTACCTTGCAGCCTTTGCAATCCCATTCCCAACGATGCAGTCTGAGACCAAGCCTGTCGCCGCGGCGCTCTGAGCGCCTCACCTCCCAGAGCTCGCCCGTCGTCGACGCGCGAATTGATTGCAATGTCAAAGCCTAGGTCCACAGCATGCTGTGGATGAGCGTTGGAGATCATGGCTGTGATGAGAGTGGTGAACCCTGGGAAATGGTGTGGCGAGCTACACTGCGCTTTGCATGACAGGGCCAGAGCCCATGGGCCGCCACACTGTACCAAATGCTGAGTCACTGCGACACACAGGTACAGGCCACATCCCCGCATGCAGAGGCCGAGCGACCCACCTTCATGCAGCCCCCAAGGTTCTCAATCAGGTCTGTGATATTCTGCTGGGTGACCTCCTGGCAGGACAGGCCCTGTCGGTCATAGCACCAGTGCTGCACTCTGGTAGCATTGAAGCGGTTGAAGCAGTAGTAGCCTGGGCGCAAGGGATGGTGAACAAGAAGGTCTGGGCAATGAACTTCCCTCGTGCCTCTCTGACCCGGACTGGCCCGCTTTCAAGGGTACCGCATGACGACCATGCACAGCCAGGATGCCGAGTGGGTGAGCGAGCAGCTGGGCCTGGTACCATGCAGCCACACCCCATCATCATGGCAAGCCGGCATCGGCCTGGCCAACTGCTGCTCACCTCCGAGGTCGCTGGTGCTGCAGGTCTCGTCAAACCCCGCAGGTGGGTCCAGGGGACCCACGTCATACCAGTAGAAAGTGGGCAGGAACTGGATCTGTCTCACATTCTGCTTGGCAATTCTGTGGTGGCACAGGGAATGGGGTTTCGAACAGCCGATGGCGCTGCGGAAGGGCATGCGACCCTAAATCCGGGTCGCTCGACAGGAGATTGGTATCTTCGTAGCATCCCGGGGAACACGCGCAGACTGGGCATCGTCCCCCCCCCCAGTTGACCCAAGCACATTCGAAAATCGCCCAGGACCACGCACTTGTCCACCATGCTGATGCAGTTGCTGCTCCCATTCTTGTACCAATCCATGTAGTCCCAGTTTCCAGCAAGAAAAACACTCGAACTGATCTGAGCAGTGGTGTTTCGAACGCAGGAACCTGTCGTCAAGGGGGGGCAGGGCCGCGCACAGTCTAGGAATCCGTACTCGGAATATGCAGACTCCGGGCAGCGCGGCGCCTGCTGTACAACGAAGATACACGTCAACCCCATTATACTCACATGAAGCCTGGTAGACCAGGCCCGCGCATATCAATGAAAGCCTCGTCCAGAGACGAAGACCGCCAGCATGATGGGGGGTAGGGCTCCCCATTCAGCGAAAAGGAACCGCCAAGGTCACTGCCCTGGCCAAAGAAGAATTTCCTACCGTTCAAAAGCAGCTGCTCATCCCTCAAAAGTCTGTAATGGAGTTGTATTGAGGCAGCTTCCCGACCACGGAGGACCCGGTGGAAGCGGGCGGTTTTCCATCTTTCCAGGCACCACCGCGCGCTCTCTTACATGCGGTGATCACGTGGGTGGTGACCTGTTTCCACCGAGCACTCAGCGATGCGAGCAGCGGGGCCTGTACCGAGTTTCCAGCACGCTATCCACATGTTAGCTTGCTCAGTGCCGTGAATGACAACCATTGACACCCCTGACTGCTCAGATTGCTGTCCAAGTGGCATTGAGTGTTCCACCGGGATGCAGCGCTGAGTGCCCGCCGGCAACCCACCACTTGCCGCCCCAACCATGTCGAAGTTGGGTAAAATAAAGGCTGCGATGGATGAGGAAAGCTTCCCTCGTGGAGGCGGCTTTGGCATGGACCCCATCGAACAGAAGAAGCTGAAGCGGGTGAGGGAGTCTGCAGGGTTGGTCAGAAGCACTGCTCCAGAATAAGTCTCCGGATGTAACGCAGGTGCGGCCGCTACGAGTGTAGCAAAATATCTCTCTAAAATTCACAGGATGCATTTGCTGAGGCTGAGCTGGAGCTGGCAGGCCAGAAATCCAAGAAGTCAAGGCCCACCAAGGAGGTGATTTGGGATGTGGCAACAGGAGGGCAGCAAGTCGCCACAAATCGGCACATACTAACTTTTTGCCTTGTTAGAGATCTTGTCTGAGGTATATGATTCTGTCTCGTACCACCCAGAGGCCAGTAAGCTGTCCTCCCATCATCCCTTCAGGCTCATGAGAACGAGGATGCATTCTTTGAGACGCTGTCAGCAGCGGAGAACCTCCCAAAGTACGCCGAGCTCCTCAAGTTCAAGGTGAGCGCATGAGGAAAGGTAATCCTCAACAAAATGTTTGCGTGCTGAGTGCCACAGGCATGGTGTCTGGGAGCAACAAGCATCTCTCGTCTGAACCAGAATTGTTCTCAGGATAGTTCTTCCACCACGCTCCTTTACCTTTGTGTCCTCCTCACCTTTTCCTCAGAGTTACAGTCCTTGCCCCTCCGTCATGATCTCACTCCACTGCCCTCGCTGACGCAGATCCTGGGCGTCGGCGCACGCGTCTGGGGAGCGATCATCGAGGTGTCTGAGCGCGAGCTCGTGGTCTCCATGCCCCACGGCTTGCGAGGCCACGTGCCGGCGGCGGCCGCGGGCGAGCCAGGCGTGGGCGTCGACCTGCTGGCAGCCTTCAACATCGGGCAGCTGGTCCGGGCCCAGATCACGCAGCTGACGGGAGCAGAGGCTGGCGAGGATGGCGCCGTGCCCCCCGAAGACGGGAAGAAACGGAGGAAGAAGGTCTACCTGACCCTGGCACCCTCGGCCGTGAATGCAGGACTGGGTGGGTGGAGATCGGGGTTTTGTACAAGGAATTGTAGGGAGGTTGGGGGAGAGGGTGGAGGAGCTATAATCCAGCTTGTTGAGCACGCCCTGGCCCTCACACTGGCTAGGTCTGGCCAGCAAGCAGGCGTGCGAGTTCCCCTCGCTGGCAATCTGATGTCCAGGTAACCATGCACCCTGCCTGCCCCAGTTCTCAGGCCCTGAACTCAGTGAGCTTATCCCCCGCTTCCCCCACACGATACCGCCGCGCAGACCTAGGCGCACTCGTGCCGGGATTCTGCCTCTCTGCCAGCGTGCAGAGCATGGAGGATCATGGTGCCGTGCTTTCCTTTGGCATCAAGGTGTAGTTGCACAGGGCCAAGCCTTGGTGGGGTATTGCGAAGGGATGTAATACTGCATGTGCATGACGCTCTTTGCCCTTGTCTCTCAACTCCCCCTCCTTTCCAACTCATGGCAGGGCACCACGGGGTTCCTCCCCGCCGCGGCGTTCCCCGAGCGACCCCTGATCCCTGGGGCTCTGCTGGACGTGGTTGTCACCTCCAAGAAAGCGGGAGGCCGCATCACCGTGGACGCCGGATCCGAGGCCGTCGCGGCCGCCAAGACCGAGGAGTGGATCGGCATGCACATCGGTGAGGCGGCTGCTGGAGGGGCGGTGCATTCGGGGGTGGGCTGTGGGGACAGGGAGGTCTGCCGGGGACCCCTCATGCAGTGCACCCCAGAAGGGCCATGTCGGCATCCATCACAAAGCCTCCCATGCCCCCTCCAGGCGCCCTGCTCCCCGGCTCACTGGTGGCCGCCACAGTGAGGGACGTGCTGTCAGACGGCGTGGTGCTCTCCTTCCTCACCTTCTTCTCCGGCACGGTGGACCCCTTCCACCTGAACGAGCCGGGGTCCGATAAGACAGATCACGCAGCTGACGGGAGCAGAGGCTGGCGAGGATGGCGCCGTGCCCCCCGAAGACGGGAAGAAACGGAGGAAGAAGGTCTACCTGACCCTGGCACCCTCGGCCGTGAATGCAGGACTGGGTGGGTGGAGATCGGGGTTTTGTACAAGGAATTGTAGGGAGGTTGGGGGAGAGGGTGGAGGAACTATAATCCAGCTTGTTGAGCACGCCCTGGCCCTCACACTGGCTAGGTCTGGCCAGCAAGCAGGCGTGCGAGTTCCCCTCGCTGGCAATCTGATGTCCAGGTGACCATGCACCCTGCCTGCCCCAGTTCTCAGGCCCTGAACTCAGTGAGCTTATCCCCCGCTTCCCCCCCACGATACCGCCGCGCAGACCTAGGCGCACTCGTGCCGGGATTCTGCCTCTCTGCCAGCGTGCAGAGCATGGAGGATCATGGTGCCGTGCTTTCCTTTGGCATCAAGGTGTAGTTGCACAGGGCCAAGCCTTGGTGGGGTATTGCGAAGGGATGTAATACTGCATGTGCATGACGCTCTTTGCCCTTGTCTCTCAACTCCCCCTCCTTTCCAACTCATGGCAGGGCACCACGGGGTTCCTCCCCGCCGCGGCGTTCCCCGAGCGACCCCTGATCCCTGGGGCTCTGCTGGACGTGGTTGTCACCTCCAAGAAAGCGGGAGGCCGCATCACCGTGGACGCCGGATCCGAGGCCGTCGCGGCCGCCAAGACCGAGGAGTGGATCGGCATGCACATCGGTGAGGCGGCTGCTGGAGGGGCGGTGCATTCGGGGGTGGGCTGTGGGGACAGGGAGGTCTGCCGGGGACCCCTCATGCAGTGCACCCCAGAAGGGCCATGTCGGCATCCATCACAAAGCCTCCCATGCCCCCTCCAGGCGCCCTGCTCCCCGGCTCACTGGTGGCCGCCACAGTGAGGGACGTGCTGTCAGACGGCGTGGTGCTCTCCTTCCTCACCTTCTTCTCCGGCACGGTGGACCCCTTCCACCTGAACGAGCCGGGGTCCGATAAGAAACGTCCCCACAGGTGTGCGGGAGGAGGTCGGGAGGCGCCATGCTGAGGTCGTGGCTGAGGCCATACTGGTTCCATGCGGCAGCCTGTGAATTTAATCGATTCTGATCGGGAGCATGGCTGTCCTGCAACTCCCTCTCTCCTCCTGCAGTCCAACATCCTTGGCAGTCAGCGCCCCTTTCCCACCTCCCCCCCAACACCCCTACAGCAAGAACCAGCGGGTAAAGGCCAGGATCTTGTATGTGGACCCGGAGTCCAAGAAGATCGTGCTCACGATGCAGCGCGGGCTGGTGGCCGGGCTGCTTCCGCCCGACTTCCCGGCCATGGGACAGGTGTTTGCCGAGGCCACGGTCTTGCGGATCGACCCCGGGCTAGGCCTGCTGTGCAGCCTGCCCTCCGCGGCGGGCCAGGTCACCTATCCCCCGGGCTTTGCCCACATCAGCAACACGTCGGAGGGCAGGGTGAAGAGCCTGGAGAAGGTAGGGATATGGGATTTGGTGGGTTTGCTTGCAGGACATTTGTCTGGGCTGCCTTTGCTTGATGTTGTTGTGGGATTCCCAAGGAGCGGCAGGCCTGGGTAGGTGCCGGCATAGTTCCTGCACAAGGCGGCAGCACACCCTGCTGCACCAACTTGCCATGCCCATTGCTGCTACCAAAACCCTCCCAAACGCAGGCCTTCACCGTCGGCCAGAAGGTCAGGGCCAGGGTCATTGGGTTCAGGCCCCTGGACGGTCTTGCGGTGCTCACCCTGCGTCCCTCTGTGGTCGAGCAGTTGATCCTCAGCCATGCAGGTGCGCCGGGGGCCTGCTTTCTTGGGGCTGGAGGGCGCATCTTGGGTGAATCATGGGTGGTGAAGGCTATTGGGAAGAGCTCCCAGGCCCCCAGGGGATCGCCCGAGAGGCCTGGTGCGACCCTTCGATTGCGCATCCGGGCATAACCCACCGTGACCCCACATTGCTTGCAGACCTGCACCCGGGGATGCCGGTGACTGGGAAGGTGGCGGCCGTAGAAGATTTCGGTCTGCTCCTGGAGATCACCCCCAGCGTCAGGTACCGTGGCAGTGACTTGCGCAGGTTTTTTTAGCCAGGCTTTCTCCTTTGGGTACTGACTGGGACCAAGGGATGGATGTGTCTCCTGTCGAGTCATGCCCATACACTTGCGGCATTCCAGCCGGCCTCAACCGCGCTGCATACCTTCCACCCCGCAGGGCCCTTGTGCCTCTCATTCACGGCTCGGATGTGGGCACCAAGAAGGGCCTGCGCAAGCACAAGCTGGGGCAGTCAGTGTCCGGCATCGTGCTTTCGGTGCAGCCAGGTACGTGGGGTTCCCGATCCCCTATATCTCCACACTGCCAGGCCGTGGTGACCCTTGGGGTTCTGACAGAATGGAGTTTCAACCTGCTGGTGCCGTGCGTCGAGACACAGAGCCTCCCAATCCTGTGCTCATCCCCGACTCTTGCGCAGGTGCGAAGAAGCTGTCCATCACGCTGAAGCCCAGTCTGTTGGGGAGCAAGCTGCGGCGCATCACCAGCCAACAGGTGGGGCCCGATGCAAGGGGATGGAGTGCCAGGGCATGGAGTGATAGGGGGGAGCTGGGAAGGATCTTGTGGGGGTATTTGGGTCACGCTGAACAATGGGCTCTATCATTATCATGGGTGGCTGGTGCTCCCATGATCACCCTCACCCTCCCCTCCACATCTGCCGCCTTCCCCAGGATGTGGTGGCGGGCATGCGCAGCCACGGGACCATCAGCGGCATGACGGAGAAGGCCGTGTTTGTCGAGTTCTTCAACGGCGTGCGGGGCATGGTCCCGCTCAAGGAGTGCGCCCTGACCCCGGAGCAGAAGCCGAGCGATGCCTACGTCGTGGGCCAGGGTGAGTGATATGTTTGGGCCGATGTGGAACGCCCGCCCCATGGTCCACGCAGGGTTGGACGCTAGGAATGTCGGTGGACTCGTTTGAAGTTTGTTTGAGCCTGCCCATTCCCTGGGGATGCATGGGAATTGGCACAGACAAAAGCCTTCGCCGTCGTGGATGCAGCCCATTCTCCCCTCGCGTGCAGTGGTCAAAGCGCGAGTCCTGGGCGTCGATGCCAAGGGGCGTGGCCTGAAGCTAAGCCTTGCATCCACCAAGAAGCTGGCAGACGGCGAGAAGGCCGGGGCGGGTGGTGCAGGGGAGGCCAGCCCCATCCCTGCGGCAGGCACCTTTGTGTACGGCAAGGTCCGGAAACTCATCACCGGCGAGGTAGGCTTCTTCTGGGGAAGGGTAGTTTGGAGCCTCGGGATAAGAGATGTGGCCGGGACGGTGTCGCGTTCCAGGACCCTGGTGCATCAGTATGTCCTTCCTCTGCCTCAGATGGACGGCCAGCCAGCCGCACTGGCCCATGCGAAATCTCCTCACCCATCCATCCTCCCACCTCACCCATCACAGTCCGCCCAGGAGGGTGCAGAGGCTCCGCTCAAAACACTAGCCATCGAGCTGCGTGCTGAGGCTGATGTCGACAGCTCAGTGCTGAGGGGCATATATGGTCGGCTGGAGATTGCGCACCTCGCCGATCACCCGTGCGCGGCGGCCGCGCTGGTGGAGAACCTGCGAGTGGGGCTCGATCTCGGCAGGCTGCTGGTCCTGCGCGCGCCCGAGGTGCGGCTGGCGCTGGCTGCGGGGGGTCATGTGCCTCTGAGACGCCTCAGAGAGTCTGTGGGGCACTGACGCTGCTGTGGGAACAGCATCCCAGTCGAAGCTTTATCTTTGTGCAAACATCGCATAACCCTTTTCACCCACCCCCTGCAGGCTGGTACGGAGCACAAGGCCCTGACGCTGACCCGCAAAGCAGCTCTGGTTGAGGCTGCTGCAGCTGGCAAGCTGCCGGCCACCCTGGAGGCGGCCAAGAAGGGCAGGGTGATGCCCGGCTACATTGCCAGCATCACCAAGGACGCCGTGTTTGTCAGGTGGGACTTTGTTGCCTTGGTGGAGGGGGGGAATGTCTGCCATCTCTGCACGGAGGCAAAAGTCCCCATCATGTTGACCCAACCACCCACCAATCCTGAGCTCCCCTGCCTGGACGGTACCTGTGTGCGGCTCACCGGGAAGCTACATCTTAAGTCTGCCACTCAATCCTTCAGACTCTCTCATGATACATTGCAATCCCTGCTTCCCTGCAGATTCCTTGGGGCATTGACGGCTCGAGTGGGCCTCATACAGCTCAGCGATGGGCATGTGTCCGACCCCGCCGCCGTCTACTCCCCGGGTCAAACCATCCGTGCAAAGGTGGTGGGCGTGGACGCGGCGAGCGGGCACGTCTCGGCGGAGCTGAAGCAGTCGACCTGTGCGAGCGCCCACGCAGAGTACCTGGCCAGCTACTTCAAGTAAGCATGGTTGCCGCTGCCCCTTGCATCGTGGTGTGTTTGGGTGGATAGGTCTGGGTTATGACACGAAGGTCAAGCTTACTGACGCCTGTCCCTTTCTGTTCTCCACTTGCATGTGGCAAATTCCCTCCCCTCAGTCCCCCCCTCTTAAACCCTCACCCATGCTAAAACCTCGTCAGGGACATTGAGATGGCCAGTTCGTGGGCAGAGGACCCCACCGACGTCGCCTGGGAGGAGCAGGTCCCCATTGGGGGAGCAGGTGAGACATACAATGGGGCTCGCAGTGCACAGCACCAGACTTGGATAGACATCACGCATCAGAAGCTGTGCTGTGTCCCAGGAATGCCATGTTTTCGACCACGAATCTCCCCCCACCCTCTCCTCCTTGCCCCACACCGCAGTGCAAGGCAGCGTGCACGAGGTCAAGGACTACGGCACGCTGTGCGATCTGGACGTGCACCCCGACATTGTGGGCGTAGCAGCACCCCACCAGGTGTGAGGGCTTCTGCGAAGAGGGTGCTGTGCAAGGCCTCGGCAGCCCCCCACCCTGCCCGCAACAGAAACCCATCGATCTGTCGTGCCCCATGATCCCTGCAGGTGGAAGGTGAGGCTGCCCAGGGCCCGGCGCCTGGCACCCGCATCTCGGCCCTCGTCCTCGATCGCAACCCCGCCGACGGCATCGTGGACCTCAGCCTGCTTCCCAGGCTGACCGAGGCTGAGGCAGCGGCAAAGTCCGAACCCTCGGCAAAGAAGGGAAAGCGGAAGGGTGTGGAGGCTGCCAGCCCCAAGCAGCCCAAGCTCGGCGACCAGCTGGAGTGCGTCATTGAGCTGGTGAGTGCAAGGGCGGGGAGGAGGTGGTTATGGTTGGGTTTTGCTCGGAGGGCTGGGCGTGCAAGGGATGCGCAGAGGGGCGTCTTGATCAACAGACATGTAATCCCCCCGCCGCCCCACCCAAAACACAGGTGAAGGAGAGGGAAGGGTACTGCGTGGTCTCCCTGCCAGCCGGCTGCCAGCCGCGAATCGGCTTCGTCCCCAGCCACGACTTCAATTCCCGAGCGGAGGCTGTGTCCCGAACGCCAGGTGCAGTGTAGGGCCACGGGCGAGGGGGTGGTGGCATGGTGCTTGACGAGTTTGAGGGTTTAGGCGAGCTCCTGTCCTCGCCCTGCATGACTGGACGGTTGCCACATACGCTAATTCTCTCGTTGCCATGCGACACCTCCCCCTCCCAACAGGCGACAGCATCGTCGCGAAGGTGGCCGCTCTGCCACACCCCAGCGCCCCCCGCCTCCTGCTCTCCGTCCCTCTGGCCACAACGACATCAACCCCGGCCCCCGCCGGCGAGCAGGCCGAGAACCCCGAGGCCGAGGCCAAGCGCGCGCGCCTGGCAGCCCTGCCCAAGCCGGGGACAATTCTCACCGCGCACGTCGAGGCCGTGCACGCCCTGCACGCCGACCTGGCGCTGGATGGGGACTTTGCCGCGCGCCTGCACATCACAAACGCCGAGCCGACAATCGTCGAGGTGGGGACCTCCGACGCCGGCCCCGAGCCGTCGGCCGCCGGCGTCGACGTCCCTGCCGGCGCCCTCTCACCGCTGTCCAACCTGAAGCCCGGCGACAGCCTGCGCGTCGTGGTGCTGGGCCGCGCGGCGGGGCGGGAGGCGCGGCGCGCGGGCGTGGTGGAGGTGTCCACGCGTGCGGCCGCACTGGCCGGCGAGGCGGCCTCCGGCCCTGCACCGCCCACCTGGCGCTCCCTGCGCCCCGGCCAGACCCTGCCCGGCTACGTGGCCGAGGTCGGCCCCGCCGGCGTGTGGGTGACGCTGTCGCCCGCGCTGCGCGGCCTTGCGGACCCTGCGCTGGCGGCGGCCTCGCCCGCCGCCGCGGCCAAGCTGGGCGACGCTTTCAAACCAGGTCAGCCGGTCCGCGCCACGGTGGCGCGCGTCGACGCGCCCCGAACGCGCCTTGACCTGAGCCTGAACGGCATCCCCCCGCCGCCTGCCCCGCTGGCGCGCTGGTGGTCGCGCGGGTCCTCGGCGTCTCCGGCGGCGCGGTGCAGCTGAGCCTGGGCGCGGGGGCGCGCGGCCGCGTGCCCCTCGCCGACGTGCACGACGAGCTCGTGGCCGACGCAACCGCCGGGCTCGAGGCGGGGCAGTGGGTGCGTGCGCGGGTGACCGGCGCGTCGCCCGAGGCCGGCGGCCTGGCCACGCTCAGTCTGCGCCCCGCTTCGGGCGGAGAGTGCGCCGCGCACGCCGCGGCTCGGCCGCCCATGCTGCCGGCCGGCGAGGAGCTGCCGGCCGGCGAGGAGCTGCCGGCGCCGCTGCCGCGCGGCGCCACGCCCGCCAGCCTGCTGCCCAACCAGCGCGTGGCGGGGTACGTGCGTGGCGCGGGTCCCGCGGGCGTCTTCCTGGCGCTGGGCCGCGCGCTGGACGGGCGGCTGCGCCTGTCCAAGCTGAACGCGGAGGGCAGCCGCGTGGAGGACGTGCAGGCCGCCTTCCCTGTGGGGCGGCTGGTGCTCGCCTCCGTCATCCGCGTGCAGGATGGGAAGGTGGAGCTTACACGCAAGGCGAGGAAAACGCGGCCGGAGCGGGACGTCGCCGCGCTGGGCCGGCTGGCGGTGGGCGACGCGGTCAAGGCCCTGGTCCGCAGGGTGGAGAATTACGGCCTGATCCTGGATCTGGAGGGCGGCGCCTCGGGTGGGTGGTTGGCCGTGCCTGGTGGGCTGGGTGCATTGATTGGGGGGGGGAAGGGGGTTCCAGCTGGTGGATCTGGGAAACGGTGAAGTCTGACAAGGCACAGGGAGGCCATGCATGCTGGCAGACGACTGTGCAGTGGACCCACAGCATGAGAACCGAGGGCCCAGTGAACAGCTGGTCATGATCGAGCCTGATTGTGAACTCATGGCCCCTGGGGAGCAGCAGCGGGCGCCCGGGTGCTGTATGCGGCCATTGGCATGAGCTCCCGGCACCTGTGCGCTGCGCTCTGCCGCTGCCAAACCCTGAGGCTGCGTTGCGTACCCCCAACCCCACCCATCGAGGCCTGAGCTCTGCCTTACCCTTCTCCACCCCCTCCGTCCAGGTCTGGCCCACATATCCCAGCTGGCGGATACCCGGGTCAAGAACCCAGGGTCGCTCTTCTCTCCTGGTCAAAGTGGGTGACCAAGGGATTGGTGAATAGCCCTCACCTGGCGCTACTGCCTGAGTGCTGCTGGGGGATGCATCCGACCTCAAGCTTGACTCCAGCCTACCAACCCCTCCTTCACACATGCAGGCGTGCTCGCGCGCGTGCTCAAGATCGATCTGGAGAAGGGTCGCGTCTCGCTGGGCCTCAAGCCCTCATACTTCGAGGGAGACCTGGCAGTGGCTGCCGAGCCTGACCAGGCCGAGGGAACGGATGATGAGGCGGCCCCCGCCTCCGACTTTGAGGACGAGTTGGCAGAAACCCAGGTGGGTGGGCTGATGACTGTGTTTGACACAGCGGCTGAGCGCCGCCTGCTACCTGGCCATCACATGAGCTCGTTCCCTTGGCATCGTCCAAACTATCACATTGCGCCCCGCAGGATGCGTCTGCCGAGCTGGACAGCGATGCCGAGGCGGCGCCCGGCGATGAGGAGTTCTCCCTGGATCTGGACGAAGAGCTCGAAGGCTCTGACGACGAATGAGAAGGATGCCCATGTGGCTGAATGCCGGTGCCTCGCCCCTCCTTATCATGCCCATGCACTTCAGCACATAATCCAGAGTGAGGCCTGATCGAGGTTTACATAGGCTGTCGTGTCAGACGCCCTGACATGAAGGCGGTGCAAGTCGAGGAAAATAACAAGGGCACGGGTACTGGGTAGCCTGCGGCATGTCGAGTGTCTGCAAGGTCTGGCAGCAGAGCGCAAGGGGTCTGTTCTCAAGAGATGACGCAGCAGGATCTTGACGAGTGGCTGACTGGGGCCGGACCTGCATAGAAAGAAGGGAAATGGGCCCTTGAGTGCTGTGCTGGCATGCAGGGCCAATCTCCTGGGGTGACACCAGCCACACACAGCTCAAGGCGCCATCCTGGGGTGTCGCACCTACGGCTCCCTTTTCGGCATCGACGGGGCGAAGGACCACATGTATGGTGACAAGCTGGTCCTTGACAGGTGGCCCCACTATGCTGGTTAGACCTGCAGGGGATGAATGGCTGGCGCTGTTTCTGAGGTCAGCATGATGCCCATCACCTTTCCCCGCAGCAGGCTGCCACCTCCCCAGCCAGCCTGGTGGTCCCCAACTCACTCTTAAGCGTCTGCGCATCATCCAGAAACCGGCCGCTGCATATGAGCTTGACCTCCGCGGGGCTTCCGGGCCTTTCCCGAGACACAGGCCCGTCTGCGTGGTGGGGAGGCGACCGAGGTGCTGGAACACGGAGGGCAGGGCCACCCAGTCCAACTCTACCGGGACCTCGCCATGCGCACCTGTGGGCCAGTCTTGCCACAATTTCAGTTTAACATCCGAAACGGAGGCTGCGAGCGGGAACTGTATGGGCCCGATGTCTCCGTTGATATGCCGGAAGCGGAGGTCGTAGGACTGGGCTGCCATTCAGTTGTGCCAGGCTCTGCACGGCATCAATTTCGAGCCACCCTCCCGAAAGAACAATCGAACCTCAGTGATCGAATGGATGGAGCATGCACGCCCTCGTCGTCAGCCAGCTGAACTCGAGCAGCTCTTGTTCAAGCTTCTCAGCGGGCGCTGGCTGGCCGGGCCCAAAGGACACCCTGGGCGCGACAACGTACGCGCTGGGATGGCGTGATCAGACCGCGCAGGCCTCCGCTCCTGGAATCCCCCGACTATTCGTTCTCTGAACATACAGCCGTACCTGGATTGCATGGCTCCCGGCTCCCGTGCGTGCTCCCAACAATGAATCCCGAGGTTTGAGTGCTTCTGGCCCACCCCTTTGCCTGGTATTGGCCACCTGACCTTCTGATCAGCGTCGCCATCGGCCCTGCTCTCTGTTGCTTCACTTTGTCCCCGTCTCCGCTGGCCCCTGCCCGCCCAACCGGGCCTCCGCCCTGCGGCAGGGTGATCCTGGGGCGAGGGTGACCAGGCCTCCTGCTGGGCACGGGATGCCCGCCCCCCGGGTGAATGGATCGGACGCCACCCCCACCACCTCCTCCGAGCCCGAGCCGGCGGCGGAGTGGAGCACGGTGTCCCAGGGGCACTCTCCCTTTGCCATCGTGCAGGGGCCAGAGGCGCCGCTCACCCCCGCCGGGCTCCTTATGGTGGTCTGCGAGCCTCCGCTCTACCCCCTGCCCGACGGGGAACACCGCATCCAGCTCACCGACGGCGCCACCTACTTTGGGGAGGTGCAGGCCGGCCAGCTGGAGGGCCGGGGCTTGGTCATGATGGCCGATGGCTCGCGCTATGAGGGCACCCTCAGCGGCGGCAAGGCGCACGGCGCAGGCGTGTATGTGGCGGCGGGGGGCGGCGCCTACTTTGGCAACTGGATGGCCGGGCACCTGCATGGGGAGGTGGTGCACACGCTGGCAAAGTGAGTTGGAGAAGGGGCAGCTGGCTGAATGGGGCGGGTATCCTGGGGGTCGGAGGGGTGAGTATTCGGCCGTGTGTTTCGGGTCGCGGAGTGAGCTTGTTCATTCGCTCGCCGCTGAGAGACGGGTGCTCGACAAGTCTGACGCCCCTGTGCTACGCTGGCTGAGGATGGGCAATTCACCTGGGTGTGTGACTGGGCCCCTAATTACTCCCTGGCGTCGGGCTCGCCAGCAGCTCATCAGCATCCCACTCTATGCGCAGGGGCAAGTCCGCCGTGAGCATGCGTGTGTACGACAACGGCAAGCTGGAGAAGGAGGAGATCCTGGAGGTGGCGGGTCCCTCACACAAGACCAAGGCCAGCCGGAAAGAGAGGAAAAAGGGTGAGCAAGGCTTGTTTGTTGGTGGTTCTGGAGCACTTTTGAGCGACAAGCCTTGTGCGTGGTCTCAAGATGGGCCGAGGAATACTGATGCCCCACCCATCTAGAGTGTCTCATTTCTCGAAAAGCATCTTCTCTTGAGCCTGCTGTACGATCCCTTGCCGCTTGCAGCCAAGGAAACGTATCGCTCGCCACGTCCTGGAGAGGCGGTGTATCGAGGCCACCGGAGGTGAGGCTGGGGCCACAGGGGGTTTTGGTCGCTGCAGGTCCAGGAATGGTACCATATGACTTGCAAGATATGCGTTTATGAGAGGTGCATCTGCCCCCTGCACCGACCTCTCACCTTACTCCCTCTCTGCTCCCTTTTCCAGTTTTGACCTTGTGCAGCAGCTGCAGCTTGGGCTCACGTACAGCATAGCCCAGAGCAGATCGCAGGTGGGGAGTCTGGGAGGGTCTGGTATGGTGGGCTGCATCGTGGGTGGAAAATGCATCATGCAGGCATTGACCTTGCCCCTGCAAGCAGGACTGGGCCCTGCGGAGTGGGAAGCACACACATCCCGCTCCAATGTCATGTCACCCACACAAGTGCATGCTCAGGAGGCATTCCAGCAACTGCTCCATCCACAGAAGGATTCCGGGAATGGGGACGCGGCCTTGAACGGCGAGGAGGTGAAGAAGGCTGCCATTCCGGCCACGGGCAGTGTACCCGGTTTTGTCTGGAAGGACTACTTGCCCTCGCTCTTCCAGGCACTCAGAGAAGCATTCGGCATTGATAACGGGTGAGGAGACGGTGCTTTAGGCCCCCAAAGGGTCGGTGGACTTGCTTGTTGATGGGAGCCAGACCGGTGATCAGGGTGCCTTGCATGTGCTCTAAATAAACCTCACTTCCTTCAACCTCATCCCCTCCTGACCTCCAGCGACTACCTGCTCTCCCTCACCGGCGGCGAGGCACTGCGACTGCTGCCATCGCCAGGAAAGAGCGGCAGCATCTTCCTCATATCGGGCGACGACCGGTGCGGGGGGCCACTGGGGGAAGCTGGGCGGGGGGGGATGGGGTTTAAAGTCCGGTCTCTCTGGCAGGTTCACACAAAGGCTGGCCACAACGCCTTGGCCTGGCGCTCTAGACATACCGCCCATCGCCCACACAGCATGCACCCTCGCAGCCCCATCCCATTCCCTCTCCGGCAGGTTTGTTGCCAAGACGGTGCGCAAGGAGGAGATGAAGCTCATCCTCCGCTTCATCCCCATGTACTACAAGCATGTTAAGGCCGAGCGTAAGACTCTGCTGGTCCGCTTCTTTGGCGTGCACCGTGTATCGCCGCTGCTGGGCAGGAGGGTGAGTGAGGAGACAGCCAGGCTGAAGTTATCTCCTTCGGGTTAACTTGCAAGGTCGTCTCTGGGCTCGTTCCTGCACCCTGGCATGACATCTTACGCTCCCCCCCCCTTCCCCCTCCCCCGCCCCCACCTCAACAGGTGCGCTTCCTGATCATGCAGAACGCGCTGCCCACACACCTGCGCCTGCACCGGCGGTACGACCTCAAAGGGTCGCGATACGGCCGCACCGCAGGGGCAGAGCGCGAGACCAAGCCCTTTGTGACGCTGAAGGATTTGGACCTGGACGTGCGGGTGAGGAGGATGGGATTGGGGGAGGGGGGGTGGGGGGTGGGTCGTCAGGTTATTGGGGGGAAGGGAACACATTTTTTGTATGACAGGGCTGGCGTGTGCGGCGGGGTGTGTGTGTCGCCCTGTGCGATATATGAGCCAGGCTCATTGCCGGAACAGCGCCCCTTTCTCGGAGGGAGCTGGGTTTCCCGTACCAGCGTCGTAACTCCACCGGTTACATGACCAGCCTCCCCCCCCAAAACAACCCACCACATCCTCTAGTTCGTGCTACCGGTGCGCACACACACGGCGGTCATGCGGCAGCTGGACGCCGACTGCGCGCTGCTGGAGCGCCTGAACGTGATGGACTACTCCTTGCTCCTGGGCGTGCACTTTGTGCGCTGGGGCAACGAGCGCTGGTCGCCGCCCTTTGGCGACTGGGGTGCGGCGGAGGCCGAACCCCCTGCCCCGGACGGGCACACCTGGGGCCGCGGCTGCGACGCGCGGTCCCTGGCCGCCATCCTGCGCTCTGCGGAGGAGGAGAGCGGGCTGGGCGAGGCAGTGCGCAGCGCGGCCAGCATGCTGACGCGCGTGGGGCGCACCAGCGTCGCCGCCTGGGAGTCGGCGGTGCGCTTGTCGCTGCCGAAGGGGGACGGCCCTGCGTCTGCACCACGACCCCAGGTTTGTTTGGGAGGGGAGTGTGGGGCGCTACTATTCTGGAGGGGCAGTGTCCAGGGGTGCTGCTCCTGTTCCTGTCGCGGTGAAGGATGCTGGACATGGGGTGGGGGTCCTCGGCACGCGGCGGATCTCCCTCTCTCCCGAGGTTCGAGGTGTCTTGATCGAGGGGGCGCAGGCAGTGGGTTCTGAGCGCCTGGCACTGCTAGGGCGCTGCTTGTGCGCTGCGTACTTGTCGCTGGGACACCGCGCCTGAGGGACCCCCCCCCCCCCGCCCCCGCCCCCATACGCCGCCCCTCCCATGGCCCCCCCCTGCCACAGGGGCTGTCGAAGCAGGGCCAGGGACCCTCGCGCCCGCCGCTGCCGGGCGTGGCGCAGCGCGCGCTGTCGCGTCAGCTGTCGCGCGTGGAGGCCGCCGCCATCCCGCTGCAGGACGCCACCTTTGCGCGCTCCGCCTCCCTGCTCACGCGGATGCAGTCGCTGGCGGCGCCCGGCACCGGCCCCGGCCCCGGCCCTGTCGCGGCGCCGGCGGCGCTGGACGCGATGGGCAGCGCCGGCACCGCCGTGCCGGCGCTGGCGGTGCAGACGGAGGGCGAGGGGGCGGCGGGGGCCACGCCGCAGCCCGTGCTCCTCTACTTTGCCATCATTGACTTCCTGCAGGACTACAACCTGAGGAAGCGGGTGGAGCGGGCGGTGAAGGCCCGCTTCCACCCCGCCGCCGACATCTCCGTGGCCAGCGCGGAGGTCTACGCCGCGCGTTTCAAGGCCATGGTGCGGGACCTCTTCGTCCCCGGCCCGGACATCAAGGACTGAGGAGGCGGCACAGCGGTATGTGTGTGGAGCAGACGGCACCTCGGGGAGAGTCTCCTGGGCCGGCACGTCGCATCCCTGGTGCACTGCAGCAAACATTGGTGATGCAATCCAGGTGTCGTCTTGGGGAGGCACACTCCCAAAGGACTCTACCCGCCTCCCTCGAAGCATTGCCTCGACGTCTGACGCTTCGGTGACAGTCTTGCACGTGACATTGAGCAGCAATGCAATCACAGAAAACTACACCCACCGGGTGGTCAGAACAGGAGGTTGCTGAAGGTGGTGGGCGGGGACACTGGCTGTGCCACACCGCCCGACACCAGAGGTGGCCAGGCTGCAGCAGAGGCGGGGGTGCTGGTGCCCGCGTCACTGGCCCTGCGCCAGTCGTAGGTGGGGTTGGCCCAGGTCCTGGAGGGCATGCCCTCCAGCAGGCCGCTATACATGAGGCACCGCCCCGGCTTGCCCTCGCGCGGCTCCTGAGGTTCAGACATCCCCCCAGGGCATGTCTCATTGGATTCTGCTTCTGGTGACATGGAGGCAGGGCGGCCTGATCAGCGCTGGAACACTGCTCCTCGGTGGTCGGATGTCGGGAGGGAGTCACAAGCACTTGCTCCTCATGAACGTTCCGCGGGCATGGACGGGTACAGGACAGCGATCAAAGGCCTGACATGTATTTGTGGACCCCTCAATCACCAGTAAGGCGCCCGTGAACGCCAGATTGCGACGCGACATGCGCTGTGCCGTTTCGGAGTGCATGGGACCTGGGGGGCCGCGAACCCCACGCTAACACCCGATGATTTGATGCATCCACCTGGTGCAGCATGAGATTCGAATCCCAGCGGGTGTCATGCCCGGGTTCCACTGTAGTGTCATCCTGTCCCAAGTTCAAGGAACCTTCCATCATCCGCTGCTATGGCAATGGCAAGGTGCTGCCACCTGGAGGCTGAAAGCAGATGCTTAAGACAGGGCAGGGCCCAAGCAGGGGTGCGGTGAGGCAAAGGACATGTCAGCGAATGGAAGGGTGCATACGGTCGAGAGCCGCTATTGCTGCTGCTGGTATGGGAAGGTGCGCATGTTTGCGATGGGCACCGTGTTGGCTCCGCTGCCGCCCGGCCCAGAAGCGCCCTGCCGCTGGCCGTAGGCCCCACCGCCATACTGCACGGCCGCCTGCTGCTGGAACTGCGCCGCCTGTGCAAAGGCGGCTGCGGGCTGCGGCGCGAAGTTGGAGGCGGGCTGCGGCGCAAAGGCGGCTGCGGGCTGCAGCGCAAAGGCGGCTGCGGGCTGCGGCGCGCCATACCCCGCCTGAGCGGCCGGCAGCATGGGGGGGGGCGCGGCGTAGCCGCCCTGCGCTGAGGGCTCCGCCCCGTAGCCGTTGCCGGGGGGCTGCGGCGGGGGGGCATGGTGGTCGGCGTCCCGCTCGCTTCTGCCGGACCCCGCCCGCGCGGCCGCCTCGGCATTCCACTTGGCGATGTTCGCGCGGCGCTCCGCCGAAGAGTCGCGTGGGGCGCCCCCATACCGTCCCCCGCCACCGCCGCCATAGCCGCGGTAGCCGTTGCGGCCCCGGTCCTCAAAGGATCCGCCGTTGCCATACCTTCTCGGGCCGCCGCCGCCGTACCCGCCGCCATACCCACCGCCATAGCCGCCGCCTGAGCCACGCTCGCGCGGCCTGGAGGTAAGGACCAAGTGTGTGGAAGGGGATTTGAGTGGTGCTTGGTGAGCCGATTGCGGCCCTTCTGGTCCAGTCAGTACATGGCATAGTCCCGCCACTCCTGCCTCAACATGGCACCACGAAGGGGGCATGATATTTAAGCGCCCGGGTCGCAGGCACAGCACGGTGTGCGGTTGCCCCACTGCCGCCCCAACCATACGCCACCGACTCACTTGTCGTGGAACTTGGTGGAGCCGCCCGTGCCGTCCCTGTAGCGCCCGAAGAGCTGCTTGCGCAGCTGCTTGGACACGGGGCGGACGTGCATGAAGTTGCAGTACCCGCCCCGGCCGCAGGTACCCTCCTCGTACTGCCGGCAGGTGGCCTCCCGGAAGTCGGTGACGGGCGAGAATTCGGCCACGATGGGCTTCCCGGCGTAGAAGCGGGCCTGGAAGAGCTGGAGGGCGCGCGCCGCGGCCTCCTCGTCCCTGAACTTGACGTAGCAGTTGCCCACCATGTGGTCTGCCAGGTTGTCGCACACATTCAGGTACTCAATCTCCCCGGCCTTGGCCAGCTCCTCAAAGATGTCCTCGTAAAAGTCCTGGCATGCGGGGTTTGAAAGGAAAGGAATGAATTTTCTGCTGCAGGATGCAGCAAGGGACACTCAAGCAGAGACACCCATGGCTGCCCCCGCCTCCTCACCTCGAAGAACTCCTGGACCTTCTTGGGGTCGACGGGGAGGGGCAAGCCATCCGCGCCCAGGGGAGCGTTCAGGATGGGGTTCTGATACATGTTCTGGAGTAGCAGCGTGGGGCTGATGGTCGGGCGATTGTGCAGGCGGGAGCACCGGTCTCCGTGACGACATGCCCTGCAGAGTGTGGGGGTGGAGCGGTGAGCATGGTGAGCGGTGCAACGAGGGTCCTTGCAGGTAGCACTGCACAGACGCAATTGGCAGCACGGAAGCACGCAGCGTGCCCACTCACCCAATCTTGAAATAAAAGGGGCAATTCACACGATCCTTCTCAGTCCCAAAGATGCTCGCAAGATGTTCCGCCATCTCGCTTCACTGTGCTAGACTTGGAATATGGAAAACGACAGGATCAATGCTTCTACCATCAGTCTCGGCAACAAAGACGCCCGAGATAGAGGTCTTTCTAGCGGATACATGCTCTAAGGCTTGGTTCGACCCAGGTCACCAGCCTGGAGTGCTCTCGACTGGCACATCAGTCAGAGGGAGGGTCTGATTCTGTGCGCGCATCACTCAACCCGACCAAAGTTCAGTATCCAGTGGGAGTTGAAGCTGTCACGCGCCTGGCCGAGGAGAGAAGGACTCTGCCGTGGGTTTAGTGAGGACGAGGCTCTGACGCCATGGGTGCCCTCGATGTCTTCTACAAGGTGAGCCCGACCTGAGGGAATATATAAGCGGGAGGAGTCGGGGGGTGCAACCTCAGAACCTTTCATTCTTCACCCACTGCAGACCATCGTGCGAAGGAACAGCGTCTACGTAGGTGAGCTATAGGCACCGAAACAGGGAGCTGGGATGTTCTTGAAGAGTTTCCAGGCTGGGATGCTGATGGAGCCTCCCTCAACTCCGGTTCCACAGGTTTCATCCTGGTTGGGGCCTTTTTCGGCGAGCAAGCCGTGGACAAGGTCGGCAACTCCCTCTGGGAGTCCAACAACAAAGGGGTGAGTCATGGCACAGGGACCAGGTTTGGCTGGCGGGCCTGAGGCAAGTGGTTACACTGAGACTTGTGTCTCATTTGCCGCACCTTCGTCATACTCCACAGAAGCTGTTCAAGGACATCGTGGCCTCACAGCAGGAGGCCGATGCATGAACATCATCGCTGAGCATGGCCTTGTAGAGGCACGACTCATTGTTACACAGTTAGGACCGAACAAGGAGGAGTCCCTCAGGGTGACGGAAGGGATCACAGCGCACCAAGCAGTCCGCTCAAGCCTCTGCTGCCATGGTAGGGGTCGCCGCGAAGCGCGTGGCAGCCTCCTCCATCACCTGCTTTCCCTCCTCCGCGTCCGCTGCAAACAGGATGTTCTCTATCACCTCGACCACCTGCAGAGGAGGATAATGGAATTGTGTGCTTGGGATTTGAAAGGTCAGCCATAGGTGCCACCGTGTGCAGCGTGGCCCTTGGCATGACCCCGTCCGCTGATTCACCCCCCGGGGAAGTCATCCTCCATGCCGTCTTCAACCGCCAAACCGAGGGGCACACAGGCGCGCACCGGCTTGGCGGCGGCGACTTCCGGCCACTGGCACAGGATCTCCACGTCCCGCAGCTTGTTGAAGTAGAAATCGCGTTCGTGCTCCAGGGTGTGCAGCTTTGCCCGTAGGTCCTCGTTCTCGTCCTTGAGATCCTCCACCTCGACCCTCAGGGCTCCCAGTTCATCCGTCATCCCGCTCAGCTCTGCCTTGGTGAGCAGTGCGGCCTTGGCCTCGGACTGCAGGGGTTTGGGGGTTGATGGTGATTGAGGGTTTGCCAGGATTGCAACAGGATGGCTGGAGACGGGGTGGCATCATGCGCACCAGTGTGCATGAGAGGGTTCTGATGTGCCCAGAGGTTAAGCAGCAATGCAGGCACACAGACCTTGGCATTTGAGGCGAGGCCGGAGGAGGCCCTCGCGGCGGGTGCCGCGCTGCCTCGTCGGTAGGCTGCGATTGTGTCGGGGGCGGCGGAGGAAGCCCTGGCGGCAGGGCGGGGAGCCGCACCCGGCGCCGCGGCCGACCACTGCACAGTGAAGGTGACCAGGTGCAAAGGGGTCAGTACCCGAAGCGGGAGATTGGTCTGGCAATGGGATTTGCGCAGAGATATGCAATTGGCATCCGTCGTTGCGCCTAAAGGGCAGGCGGCGGCCTGACCCACACTCCTCTCCGAGTCAGCTCACCTTTTTCCAGTCCCCCGTCTTGCAGCTCTGGCGGCGCGCCAGAGCATCGTAGTCGTCTATCTCGAGTCCGCCTGGAGTCCAGGGCAGGTGGATCGAGTGAATAATGGTGTGACGTAGGGTAAAAGAGAATCTTTGTCTGTCATTGCGCGCAATTCCCATGCAGCACACTTTCGCTGCAATCCCGTCTCACCCGTCACGCTGTCCCAGTATCCCTTGAACCACTGCATGAATTCATTGTTGTCTTGCAGCTTCCCCTTGCTCAGCGCCGCCACATTGAATGCCTGGAAGAGGGCGGTGTGTTTGGGACTGATGGGTAACAGCAAGAATCACACCCAAGTTGGCCAGACCACAGCCATCCTCCGAGCCCTCACCCGATCAATGCCATGCTTGTTAAAGGCCTGCTGTAGCTCCTTGTAATTCCCCACAAACTCGTAGTCGTTGCGGACATTGAAGTCCACCTGTAGAGGGAAACAAGGGTACGGGAAGGGGTTGGCGCCTGTCTCTTGCCAGTGCTTGAGCTCGACCCAATTTCTGCAGTGCATTGATCCGCGCTGCTGGTGCACCTTCCTCATGTTGACACTGCCAGGGTGCAGACAGTCCATCAGCTGACACGCCACGGCTCCATTGCACGTCTGGGAGGTAGAAGGGTTGCGAGAAGCGCTTGGCGAGGGTAAGTCACCCGCGAGGCAGGGTTTTTGGCGACCCACTCAGCAGGCATCCCACGCCCCGAGCCCCGACCCGACTCACATCCTCGATTTTCTCCAGCCTCAAGCTCAACACACTGTTGAGCCATCCCAATACAACGCCTTTGCCTTGGAACATGTTCTCCGCCATCATTCCCCGCGTCGTCATCTTGTCGCGTTTGAAGTAGTGGCTAGTCCTTGAGGAAGGGACGTATCTGGTCCACGAACCGCCAAGATTTGGCTCCCTGGTCAACTTCTCACCCGACTTTCAGTATCCAGACACGGAACCAGTCGTCTGTAAAGTAGAGTTTGTCTGGAGCTGATACCTCGGCCGGAACGACAGCCCAGCCCTGGCTTTGAGGGGGGCTCCGGCGTACCGCGGTACCGCCGGTTGAAGATTTGGTCGTCGGAAACAGCTCCACGAGGACTGCATGCATCATTACACCGATCCCAACAGGAGCCCTCCTGACTTTCAAAAAACACAAAATAGAAAATTTCCATTATCTTTGTGTGGCTAACCTCCGTGGCTCGGGCGTGAGGGGCGACTCGGCGGGTTGGTGTCGGAACCACCTGGCCCTGCCACCATGCCGCCGCGGTTGGAGGCTGCCACTCTACTCCACCCCCCTCCCAGCGTCTTGTTTGAGCTGTGCGATTCGAGGGAGCATGACTCCCCGCCCCTGCTCCGGCTGGCGTCCCGGCGCCCCCTTGCCCTGCTGGCCTTGGTGCCCCGGCCCCTGGTCCTCTTCACGGCGGGGGCCCTGTCCGGCGCCATCGCCAAGAGCCTGACCGCCCCCCTGGACCGCGTGAAGATCCTGCTCCAGGTGAAGGGCGGGTTCCAGAAGGGGGCCTTGGCCGCGGCCGCGGCGCGCGGCAGCGTCGTGCAGAGCCTCATCGCCATCGGGCGCGAGGAGGGCCTGCGCGGCTACTGGAAGGGCAATCTGCCCCAGATCCTGCGGGTCGTGCCCTACAGCGCAGCCCAGCTGTACAGCTACGAGGTGTTCAAGCACGCCTTCCGGGACGGGGAGGGGCGGCTGACCGTGCCGCGCCGCCTCGCCGCGGGGGCCTGCGCGGGCATGGCAGCCACGCTGCTCACCTACCCGCTGGACACGCTGCGCCTCCGCATCGCGGTCGACCCCGCCTGCCGCACCTTGGCCGGCGCCGTGGCGGTGCTGGCGCGGGAGGGGAGCGGCGCGGCCTTTTACCGTGGCCTCGGCGCATCCATGATGGGTAGGTGGATTGTTCGAGTGGGTGGAGTGAAACAGTGCCCCTGCGTCTGCAACTATCAGACAAAGACCCTGCAAATACAACCTCTCCCTTTCTTTCCCCCCTCTGCGCAGGCATTGCCCCATACATGGCACTGGAGCTGTCCAGCTACGATCTTCTGCCACCAGCGCTGCCCTCCTTCGCGAGGGGGTTCCTGGCGGCCCTCATTGCCACGGTTTCCTGCTACCCCCTGGACACCGTGCGACGGCATATCCAGCTGTCGGCGGGGAAGTCCATCGCCTGGCACGTCGCTGCAGGAGGAATCGTGAGGAGCGACGGCGTGGTGGGTTTGTACCGCGGTTTCATCCCAAACTCGCTGAAGAACCTGCCGAACAAAGGTGGGGCAGATGGGTGGGCGGCACAGGTGCGGCGGCTTTGGCTGGGTTGTGGGAACTATAGGCCTCTGGTATTTGGCAGTGACCAACTGTGGCGTGTGATGGCCTCTGATACAAGGCAGCGGGTAAGCAGCAGACTAACATCAAGCCTGCTTCTGTTTGGCCAGGAGTCAGGGCACTCACTGTTCCAGCTCTGGTTGAGGGGCTTATTGTGACATTCACCGCCCTCCACTCATCCCTCTTCCAGGCGTCAAGCTGTCGGTGTTTGATGCGGCGAAAAAGGCCCTGGTGGCGGGGGAGCTGGCTTACGAGGAGGAAAAGGCGGCAATGCATGACGACCTGGCCACGTTTGCGCGCCCCCTGTGAGCGTTCTTGGACCCTCCTTCACAGAACTTCACACAATTTTGGACCCATGCTTTGACGTCAAGCCTCTGAGCTTGCTCTAGATGCTGCGCTTGCTCTTCTGTTCCTTCTTTTGTTGCGGCAACGCTTACATTACATACAAGTCGTAGAAGAGGGCTGCCAAGGTGCGCCCTGCTCCTTGATGCTCTCTCTGCACAGGCATGGCCTGTCACAGATCAGGAAGCTGCATAAGTGATGCGCTCACGCGTAATCTGCATCGGCCCTTGTTGATTGCCGACCTCCTCCTGGAGGATGAACCTGAAGCGCATGTTGCTGTCATTGTCCTTGTAGGGAACCCACATGGGGTAGTTTGTCCCTGGCAATGACGGACGGGAGGGGCATGGGGTTGAGCATACGGGCGATGTGAGAGGTCTCCGTACCGCAGGGGTGAAGAGATGTCTTAGATGTGAGGAGCGTGGGCGTTGGGGTCGTCGATGCATGCAGGGATGTCCCACCAACAGTGCGGGGCATATGGGTTTTCAAAACCCCTGTAAGGCTCACCCACTCACCCCAGATATTATTGGTGAGTGCAAAGGACATGCCCTCCTCCATGGCTGGGGTCCCGTCCAACACTGGAAAGGGCGTCGGGGCTCCTGGACTCACCAACGCAGCGTCCAGGGACCTGCACAGGAGGGACGGCGGCGTGTCAAGACGGCCCTGGTGAGTAGAAGCGACGGCAGGGAACTCTGCACATATGCCAAGTGTGTGTAACCCGACAGCCTGAACTGTATGATGCTGTGAAGAGGAGTAGGACTCTCACACTGGCACAAACCCGCAACACGTGGGGCCTGAACCCACCTGATGGCCAGCCTGCGAGCGCCATCCGCGGAGCTCACGGCCACCCCCTCGTCGCCCACAGCGTGCATGGCATGGCTCCCGTTCCGCAAGACCTCCAGGGGGCTCACAGGCGTCCCCAGCTTGTACATGACCCAGCTCTGGGCATCCACTGTGTGCTCGTGGGGATGACGAACGAGTGAATGGCAAGGAAGTGGTGACGCTGGTCGGGCAACGCTGAACTATACAAGGACCTGAAGCTGGATTTCCTGCTTCTCTCAAGGAAAGCGCTCTGTTCAGGCTGGCCTGGGCTTACAGACCCCTGCTGCTTTCAACCCCCCCCCCCTTTCTCCATCGCACCCTCAGAGGGCGACCACCGGACCCACAGGGTCTCTGGCAGCCGCGTCGCGGTCTTGTTCTCCCACAGGATGTCCACCAGCAGGCCATTGGAGCCTGGCAGGGCCCTGACCTCCGTCCACACCGCGGCCGGCGCCCCCGCCCGCCCCACAAAGTGCGCTGGGAAGGTGGAGCGCGTGACGACGTGGATGCCCGCCTCCGACGAGCTCGCCGCCCACACGCGCTGGGCGACGGGATCCACATCCGCCCTGGCAGCCCCTCCAAGCCCTTTGATCATGGGTGTGCGGGAGAGGGGTGTCTCACTGGTCAAGGAAGAAGGTCAGGAGCTCTGGCACGTCAGGATGGCAGTCTCAGTCACACTTCCCAGGACTGTGTGTCCACGCTTCTGTGCCCCCCCGGGCACAGGGCATTCCCCCCGACATCCCGTCCTAATCTTCCCTCACGTGTGGCGTTGGGCTTCCCAAAATCCAGCGCAAACCACCATGGCTCGGGGCTCGTCTGGTATGCGTACCGGTCCCAGATGGTGGAGTAATCGTCCTCTGCAAGCCGGCGCTGGTCGGGTCGCTGTGCTGCATGCTTGTCAGGAACATGCCGCGACCCAGGGTACAATCCACCCCCCCCCCCGCAGCACGAGCCTTGGGTATCCTTCACAACCATGCACATACCTGAGTATGTACTGTAGACCACCCTGGCCAGGGATGAATGGCTGTTGGCCCAGCGCAGGGCCCCGCCAGGGCCAGCCCCCTGCACGGCGGCCTGCTGGCCACAGCCCCCTCTGGACTCGAGTCTCCTCGAGTCGTCGCCCGCCGCGCCGCCCACGGGATCGTGGGACACCCTCTCCACCCCCGCCAGTCCACCGGTGGTGCGATCAATCTCAAACTTCCAGCCCCCGCCCTCGAACACTAAGGCAGACGCCATGTCGCACTTGACGAACCCGCTGTGCCGGGCCTCTGGATCAGGCAGCGTCTTGCCGCTCTGTATCGTGCCCAGCGCCGCCCAAGCCGCCACCCCCATGGGACAGTTTCCTTGGCAAGAGGGTGGAGGAAGAGTGGTGTCAGATGGGGGGATGATGCTGCACTGACAGCAGGCCAGAAGGCAGTGGACAGGCAGACCCCGAGATTTCTTCCAGTGAAAGCAGCAGGCAGATCAACTCTGCACAACCCCAGACAATACAAGGTCTGGACCCGGCTGTATTTCCCATTGCCACTTCAACGAGACTCACCCAATTCCTGCACAGCCCAGAGGTTGTAGGCGCGCTGCCGCAGCCAGGATTGGACCGTGGCAAGGAAGTTGGGGGCCCTACTCCTCAGCTGCACGCGTCATGGCGCAGGGTATGTTGACGGCTTAGATTACAAGCTTGCTCGAGTCACGCCCCCCATCCAGGGCGCCAGAAGTGTGCAGCTTCCTCGCATGTGCAGACTGCAGCCGTGCAGTGTGTCTGATTGCTCCGCCTGCCCCTGATCTCCAACCCAGCCCTCTCACCTGCTGATGGAACTTGTGGTTGCTCCAGTGTGTATAGTCCGTCAGGGCTTTCTTGATGTCCACGCCCCAGGTGTGCTCGGGCACCTGCACAGGCATGGAGGTCAGAGGAACATGGAAACACACAAGAAGTCAGGGCCGCTACTGGCAACATCCCTACGCCCAGCCATCCTTGTTGCGCATGCCTGGAAGCTGCAGCTGGCCCACTCCCCACTCAACCCCCATGCGACATGCACAACCCACAGCCCTGCCTTGAGCAGGAGGCGAGAGAAAGCATCAAAGGCGGGGTCCTCCTTCAGCTCGGGGGCGGCACGCCGCATCCTCAGCAGCGCCCGGAACTCGGCCAGCTTGCCCGGATCAGAACCGATGCCTGTGTTGAGAATGGACTGACACATGGCAGTGCTCTCCGGGGCTGCATGCATGCAGCGCCTTGCACCTCCCACACCAAAACTTGACTGGCTGTGAGCATGCAGGACAGTTCTGAAAGGGTACAGCGCCCAGCTCCCACAGTTTCAGACCTCTCACCGTGGATCCATGTGTCACCTATCTCTGCAGCGACCTGCAGCGGCAAGAGGGGGCAGCCACCAGAGAATGAGGTGAGCACCCCACCAACCTCATGACTTCAGCCGCTGCCAGCATCACCCTGCTCACACACACTGTCCGCCGCAGCGCGGCGTGTCATGCCGAGCCGCTGGACTGAAGTTCAAAGGCCGCAATCCAGCAACACCACATCCCGGGTACCTTGGGCAGGTCGAGCCTCGTGGCAGCTTCCAGCAAGGGGCCCGTGAAGTTGTCAAAGGTGGACGTCTTGACCATGGCGCCCGGCCAGTCCTTGCGCACCAGCTCAAAGATCTCGTCCACCTGCGGGGGTGGGGGAAGGGGACGTAGGTGCGAATGTGAATGAGCCTCTGCAAGGTTCCAAAGGCGCGTGTGGCCCAGGCTTGCAACTCTTGGGCATACGGCTGACCTTGGCAACACCCCCCCAGCTCCTGATGAGACTCCGATTGGCAACACAGAGCACACTCCCCAGCCCCCGGCTCACCTCACGGACGCTGTGCGGCCCGGCGTTGTCCCCCCGCCACGCCACGCACAGCACCTCGTGGTGGCCATGCGCGCGGACGCAGCTGCCCCGGCCGTCCACGGGGTCACCCGAGTACCCGCCCGGGTGCCAGAAGGACAGCAGGCGGGTGCCCGTGGCGCGGTCCTCCCACCAGAAGGGAGTGTTCAGCGGGACGTCTGGCGGCGCGGACCCGCCATTGACCCCCACGCTCAGCGCCCTCACCCCGGCGCCGTGGAGGATGGGGATCGCGGCCCGAGTCAGGCCCGGGACATCCATCTGGGGGGAGGTGGGACGGGGGTTGGCAAGGAACGGGAGCGTTGAGTATGGCATTGTGCTTAGCCGACAGAGAACGCACCGACAGGTGCATGCTTGTCATGGGCGGGGAGGGTCCCAGAATGTATCCTCGGGTGACGGACAGTTGCTCGACTGAGATTCTCTACTCCTTTGCTCCCCCTCCCACACAGCAGGGCAGGCCTGTTTGACGCAGCCAGCCTGCTGGCACCACCACCAGCCACCCATACCTGGCTCATGGTGATTCTTGGCGACTGACCGTACTTGGCATCCAAGGCATGTGTAAAATCCACGGCCCATCGCAGCAGGGGAGCGTCAAAGGCCTCGATCTGGCTGTTGTGGGGCAGGGCATGCCAGGTGATGTCGCCCGCACGTATCCCCTCCTCCAACTCCTGCGCGGGGTTAGAGAGCGTGTGAGTATTGCCTGTTACAATCAAAAGGTTGTGGGCTCACAAGCTTGCCAAGCAGGGGCAGGTTGTGCGTTGAGGCTGAGCGGAAGCAACGCCAGGGACTAGGGCACCAGCAAACAAAACCAGGCACCGGCACCACCTCAAACTTAGCAGTCCCCCTGTACCCACCTGTACAGCACTGGGACTGGGGCACTTGATGCCGATGCGTGCTGGACAGTCAAGGAACATGGACACCAGCCAAGACTGTGGTTGAGTGGGCGTGGAAAAGCTGCAATGTCATGTGGGCATCGGATCATGGGAGCCATTATCAGAGGAGGGACGAGCTCAACGAGGGGTTATGCCACTGGATTTGTGGCCTTTGCAGCTTCACGCACGTGGGTCGTGTAGATGTAGCGCTCAGCTCCGCCCCGCTGTCTCAGGAACCGGGCGACTGCCAAGGCTTTCGGGAAATGGTGGTGGAAATAGACGTTGATCACGTTGTCGTCGGTGCCCACAGCCGGATCGATGCCGTCGAAACCCACATCCAGGTGGTTTCCGAACACCACATGCACGGTGGATACGTGATCTCCGTCATGGGCACGACAGGAGGTTGTCAGCGCCAGGCAGACCAGCAATGCCCACCCTGCGCCCATGGTGAGGCTACGGGCCATCCTGGGTCATGGCCTTGCACAAATCATGGCCACAGGCTTCAGATCTGTGTGCAATGGCCGGTGTTGCCCTGGCGTCCCCGTGATATGTGGGCTGAGGAAGGCGCGCAGAATCAGATGTCGCGGTCAGCGCGCTGTTCGGGGAGGGTACATTCATGCTACCCCTTGCTTGCCCAGTGAAGGAGTGCCAGAGCATGGACGCCATACATACAGGAGCCACTCTCCAGTCCACGCGTTACGAAACTGGTCTAGGGGATCACAGCCACACCAAGCTCCACCCCCGAGCCTCTGGTGCGGGAGCTGGCCAGCTTGGCAAGGAGGGCAGCCGCCTGCATCGCTGTGACATTCGCGAGGGGACCCATGACGTCATCCCCTGTGACAGGTTGCCACTGCAGCTCCACTGCGTTCCTTGCCTGCGGGCCGATGGAGGCACTCATGGCCCCCACGCTCATGACAGAAAAGGATGCCACGCCGGCGTCCCGCAGGAGGGCCTCTGGATCACGGCGGTCTGCCCTCTGCCAGGGTCTGAGCTGCGCCAGACCCCCCTTGGGGCCTGGCGCCACCCGCAGTGCAATGATGTGGGGCAGCCGGTCGGATTCAGCGCAGCTGGCGACCATGCGCTGCACGGCTGTCGCGGAGGTCGCCACCGCCACCGCACAGCGCGCCGCCGCGGCGCCCGCCTCCTCCCGGGACACCACCGTGACGTAGTCGCCGAACCCGCGTCGAGCGGCGCTTTCATCGTTGGCGCAGGCCGCCACCTCCGCCCGCGTCAGGATGAGCTGCAGGAGGCAGAGCTCGGCCACCGGGTCCGAGTCGACATCCATCACCAGGATGGTCTCAGGGCTGAGCCGCTGTATTATGGAGGGAGGCGGCGCATTGCCAGCGCTCCTGTCCTGGGGCTCAGGACCCTCCTCTTCGTCTTTCACCAGACTCAAATCTTCTGCGCCATACCTTGCACATCATAGGCATGAATGTCACACAGTGAGATCACGACGAGCATGTCCTCACGTCATGCCTCCAAACAATCGATGGCACCCAAGCGTCTCACCATTTTCTCAGCTTCTTCCCGGCAATCTGTGATGGAGTGTTGAGAGCACCACGTTGAGAAAGTCACGAAATTTCCTCGCACATGATGGATTGCACAACACGGCAGCACCACAGTTCCCATTCTAGCTTACCATGAAATCGAGCAAGGCGCCTCCAAATCCAGGCTGTTTGGAGTCAGGTTGACCTTTCACAATTCCACGATTCCTGAGTAGGCCATTGTGAGGCTTGCAAGCGTGCCATGAACTTCTGTGGTGGCCCGCAGGAGCCGGCCCCTTGGTCATGAGGCATTGCACTGCCATCAGGCCCTCCTCTTCTCAGGGGCCACGGGATCAGCCATGCGCTCACCACCGCGTATTTCGTACAACACGGGATGATAATCACTGTGGATCGCGTTGCATGGCTGGGACCGATGTCCCCATAAGCCCGGGGTTGCAAGAGAATTTGCACACGTGGCGGGAAGTGCTCCCTCCTTTCCACCTACATCAGCAGCCTCCGGCCCTCGCTATTGCACCTCGAACGCACAGGCTCGCTCCTTTCGAGCTGTGGATTTGGCTTAACGGGCGCCCCGCTGCAATGCCGATTCAGGTATGGCCACGCAGGCGTGGTCAGCCGGGGAGGGCGGTGCCTGAGGCCCGTTCGGCGCGCCTCCGACGGGGCCCGGGAGCAGTCCGAGGCGGTGCCGACTCAGCCCTCCATCCCCTCTCACTCGCAGGGAGGATACAAGTACCACCAGTACCAGGTGGTGGGCCGCCATCTGCCGACTGAGAAGGATGCCGAGCCCCCCATCTTCCGCATGAAGTTGTGGGCTCAGGACACGGTCCGCGCCAAGAGCAAGTTCTGGTGAGCCCAAGGCCCACAGGAAACTGCTGTGCTCGGAGAATGGTGGTGGGGAGGAGGCGTCGGCGTACTCGATCCGATCTCCGGATACACCGCGCTCGGCTCGAGGGGAGGGGCCCTCTGCGCCCGCCCAGCTGCTAGCGTGCTCCGTACTTCCGCCTGTCGAGGCTGACACCTCCGGTCCCCCTCCTATCACCTCTCAGGTACTTCCTGGCCAAGCTGCGCAAGGTGAAGAAGGCCAACGGTCAGATCGTGGCTGTGAACGAGATCTTCGAGCGCCGTCCGACCACCATCAAGAACTTTGGCATCTGGGTGCGGTACACCTCTCGTACCGGCGTGCACAACATGTTCAAGGAGTACCGCGACGTGACCCTGAATGGCGCCGTGGAGCAGATGTACCAGGAGATGGGCTCCCGCCACCGCGTGCGCTCCTCCGCGCTGCAGATCATCAAGACGGCCACCATCAAGGCCGCCGACACCAAGCGGGCCAACATCAAGCAGTTCCATGACTCCAAGATCAGCTTCCCGCTGACGCGCCGCATGGCACGGTGCGTGGGGTGACGGCAGGTTTACTAAGGGGGAAGCTTGCGTGGTGGGGCAGGATGGGGTGTGCGGATCCGTCGGCGCGTGTTGCATAGAGGAGGAGGAGCGCATGTTGGAACGTTGATGCATCGTGATCCTCTCGGTGAAGGGAAGGGGGGGTGGGCAGTGGTATGTTTCGTATGGGAGAGACTCGTGGCATTGAGGCCCCACAGCACTGGGCAAAGGAGGATGCCCAGGTGTTCTTGGCCAGAGCCTCGTCACTGAATGGAACTCCCCACTCTGCGACCCTCACTCAATTGCTTCTCCTCTGCACCCCGCAGGCCCAGCGACCCCCGGTTCAAGACCACCTTCAAGGCCAACCGCCCCAACGTTGCCATCTTCTGAGTGTGGTTGCGGCTGCAGGCGCTGTAAGGAACAAGGGTTCAGCAGAGTGCAGGGGGCTCGACAGAGAAGATGGGGGGAGGTGTGTGTAAACCATGCAGGACAGCTGCAGGTCACCGCCCAATCTGTGAGAGGCCCTGCGTCCATGCTCTCTGCTGCCACGTCCAGGTCCTGATGCCGCGCCAGCTTCTGCCGTCGCCGGTAGCAGGGGGAATGTGGTGGCATGTGGTTTGCGGGCCCCGTCCAAGCAATACCATTGTGCGTGGAATCCTGCCGAGCAACAGGCCCCAATCAGGGCAACTCGTCCATAGGCAGGGGCGCCTCGCTAGCCGGGCTGTTCCGCTGGTACAGGAGGATGTACCCATGGTCTACGCCGACGCCGTTTGATGACCCCACCAGCCCACCGTCGTAGGGCTGTCCAAACGTGCTCTGGACCTGCATTTGGTGGCAAAAGGAAGGTCTTTGATGGAGGATGGGGGAGAGTCCCTTGGAATTGATGGGAGCAGCGCAAACCATGTCGCGCTGCAGGGCATGCCTAATCACCCACCTGTGCCTCGGTCACGGCGATGACCTGGTCATCGTCAAAGCAGACCCACTGCCCGCAGCTCTTCACCAGCGCGACGTAATGCCCTTCATGCAGGGTGGCAGGGGGATTGTGCATGGACAACATGTTCCAGCCTGCCCCGAGGGACTTTGTTGTCACGCGACAGGCCCCGCTCCCAATCCCTGAGCCCATCTCCCGCATGCTGTTCAATGCACCCCTACCGTGGTTGGGCTGGGCGCCCATGTGCACGACCACGCCAAAGAGGTCGTAGGAGGTGTCGGCGTCGGGGCAGTCCGGGGTGGTGTTGACCACCTTGAGCTCAAAGGGGAAGACCACCCGGTGGGAGAGCTTGCTCAGTCTGGTAGGGCGTAGGGTGGGAGCCGGAAGGGGGGGAAGGGAAGGTGTCGGGGAATAGCAAGCGTGGCGAAGAAGGTGTAGGTCAGCCGAGTTACCATTACACTAGTTGAGAAGGTGGGATGCTGGTTTTGGTGAAGTCAATCTGATCTGATTCAGTCATCATGAAATGACCCGCTACAAACCATTGCACCCTGACTTTCCCTTTTAAAAACGCACCTTCCCAGCTGCTCGTTGTACTTGAAGCGCTTTAAATGCAGGCACAGGACCTGGGGCAGATGACGCATCCTCATGAATTTCTGCAAAGAGTGATTGACATGACACGGCTGAGCTGCTGACAGGCTTGCATGTGAGCATGCAACTTAAAGCCCAAGGGCGATCTAAATCATCCCGATAATCAGCTGCCCATACTAAAACCCAATCCACTGCTTCACAGATGCCTGGGATGGGCATCAAGATGCGGAAAGGTAGAGCCAGGCACACCTGGGCCTCTTGTAGGCTGTTGCACTGGTCGCAGAAGAACTTGTCGGCACCATCTAGCACTTCCGTTGCGCTGAGCGGCAGAATTGGTACCAGGTTTGTCAGCAGCAGTCCCAAGACACTGGGTCAAAGTCTCTCAGGTACAGGGCTGCCCATGCATGTAGTCGCTGCTGGGTCTACATTCCCTCACCATTGTATAAGCCACACTGCCTTGCATCGGCCGTGCATGCCCACCTGAACTTCTTGAGGCAGCTCGTCACCGAGCAATTGGGCTCAATTTCGAGACTCAGATCAAACATATCCTCCTCCCGACTCGTGACTGGCAGGAGAAAGAGGATGAAAGTTGAAGGGCGTCGTCCCACAGATGTCACCCCTCTGTATACACAAGCTCCCAGAAAGAGTCAATGCCATGCAGAATCACATGCAACCGCATCACCTAAGTGACAAGCTGTAACCACCAACCCACACGTCACCCGTTTCGCAGCACAGACAGCGCGTCTGATTGACCAGCCTCCCTTGGAAGATTTCTTGGAGCCATGTGCGGGGCTCTTGGGCTTGTGCGCTCGCTGCTTCACTTGCTGTCGAGGCAGCGGCCAGTTCCTGCAGGGATGGGCTCCGCCCATCCTTGCCCCTCCCAAACGTAAGGATAGACTTTGGGGTGGTGGGAGCGGAGGCTGCAGCCTTCTGCTCGCGAGCTAAGATCTCAGACACATCATTGAGGAGGTAGTTAAGGAACTCATGTGCATCCTGAGCAAGGGGGGCCCATGGATGTGGCAGATGGTGAGGTGAAGCCTTCGTCGGTGGGATGCACACTGGCTTCCCAGTCAGTCTCAGCTGCAATGGCTAAATCGCAGATGCAGAGCAGGAGGGAGTAACAGGCGTGGTCCCCTAGAGCCAACCTGGTGCATAAAGTTGCTGAACAGCGCATTCTCGCTCTTGATTCTGTTGATGAGCCGTCTAGGGCTCAAGAACCCAGTTTTTTTCTTCTGAGAAGAGGTCTGTTGGCGAGTGGGGTTTACGGAGATGGGCCTGATCTGTCGAAAAGTCAGCCCTGTGACAACACAGACCCATTGCCTGGTGGCAGGTTGCAGCATGGTGCTCCACTGCCTCCGCTCCCACATGCCCGGACCCCAGGACGCACCTGGAGGAACAGGTCGGCCAGACAGGTCAGCAGATTCTCGTTCCCATACCCTGGCGGGTTCTCAGCCGCGTAGCGCAGGACCCGGTCTCGGAATGGCCGGCAAAAGTAGAGGGTCTGCAGCACGCTGTTGGCGTAGCACGTGTTGCCAAAATTCTCAAGACCGAAGTAGCGCTCGTCATCCGGGAGCTCCAGTATGACCCTGTCCAACTTGCTGTTGGAAGCCCCCATCGGGGGATGCCGTCGAGAGTCGACCACCAGGTGCCAGCTCCCTTCTCCGCAGATGTGAGACACCCCGAGTCTCCGAAAGGAGCCGCAGAAAGGCGGGTGCCCCCAGATCAATGTTGTCTTTCACCTAACAGCTGATGAAATCTGAATTTGGGTGTCTTGAGGCCCGACATCTGACAGCATGAAGGCAGCCGGGTCAGCGGGAACACCTGCGCGCCGAAAGTCACAAGAGCATCTCTCGGATCACCTCCAGCTCGATCCCCATAAAGGAGTGCAATCAGAGCTCTTCCGGCCATTGTACGATATTACTTGAGGCAGCATTATACGAATACTAATATAAAATTATCATTCGTGGCATCGCTTGACAGCAGCCTCTTCGTTCCTGGGTGGCAGCGCCGTGTCCGAACGCATTCCATATACCATTGCCATGCACCTGAGCTGCGCCCCCACCTTGGGTCTACAGGCTGCTGTTGCACGCAGGGCCACCGTCTGGACCCATAGATGCACCCCGCAACCGCCTCACCCTAGGCTCGGCAGGCACGTTCACGCGCGCAGGCCAACCCATGCAGTGCATGCGGACCCCCAGGGGACACTGCAGCCTCTGGAGTCCACCCCCCTGATCCAGCTGGACTCGCCCAGCCCCGAGGAGTCACATCAGCTGGACCTCCCCGGCGTGTACGCGGTATACGATGGCTCTGACACCCTGCAATTTGTGGGCATCTCCAGGAAGGTCGGAATCAGCCTGAATAGCCACGCGGAGTCTCTGCCGGACGTCGTGCGCGCGGCGCGGGTCCTCCCCCTGCCAGATGCGAGCCGGGAGGAGCTGACGGAGGCATGGAAGGCCTGGCTGCAGCAGTCTGGTGGGGTGGTGGGGTGGGATGCTGGAGGAGGATGCCGGGGAACCCGGTTCCCAGACCCCTGAGAGCCAGGCTGACAACGACTCAGTCATCCACGTACACCTGACCAATCATTGCAGTGGATGCCACGGGGAAGATTCCGCCAGGGAACGCTCCAGGTCCCGCCCAGGCCGCCTGGCACTCCCGCCGGGCTCGGAGGCCCAGGCCCGAGCTGCGTTTGACCCCAGGCAAGGGCCTGCAGGACCTCACCGTCAGCCTCGAGGAGCTGGTGCAGAATGTGGTGCAGAGTCACAAGGTGGGCGGGGTGTGATGTGAAAGTGGGGACGGTCCCGGAATAGCATGGGCCCCTGTGCACAGGTATGGATATGTCAGAGTGTGCTGGAGGCCACACGTGTGACCCAGCCCACAACTCCCCCTTGCCACCTCGCGCAGGTGGTCGCCTTTGTCAAAGGCACGCGTACCTCCCCACAGTGTGGGTTCTCCTACAAGGTGCTGACCCTGCTGAACGAGGTAGGATGGCGGGGAGGGATGGGCTCAAGATGCAGTGTCAAAGGTGCAGTGATGGGCAGATGGCTGCATCAACGCTCCTACTGGTCTGGCGATGTGCGCTGTGCTGTGCTCACTTGCCCATGGGATGACGAGCCTCGCCCTCCCTCCTCATGGCCACCCCTGATTCTGTTGCCTCCTGCAGGCCAAGGTCGACTATGAGGTAGTGGATGTCCTGGACGAGCACCACAACCCCGGCCTCAGAGAGACAATAAAGGCCTTCTCTCAATGGCCAACAATCCCCCAGGTGTGGTGACCTGGGTGGTGCAGCCACGATTATTTTTGTAAAGACTGGTCCTGTTGTCGACAATTGTGAAGATTGTGAGTGGACTCGGCTCTACCTCATAAAGGGCATCCTCCATGCCTTGCAGGTGTACATCAATGGAGAGTTTGTGGGCGGGGCTGACATTCTCGAGCAGCTGAGTGGCAGCGGGGAGCTTGTGGAGCTGGTCAACCCCACCAGCTGATGCATGACATTGCCAGACCTGAGCCAGGAATGCTTGATAGAGTACTGCTGCAATCCAGCGGCACGTATAGTCATGGTTCTTGAGCATGGAGACTTGTGACTTTCAGGCTGAGAAGTCATGAAATCGTCATGGGGAGCTGTTTGAGGGAAATTGCAGCTTGCCAATGAATGTAAATTGGCGACAATCTTCCTGCATCCTGGCTCCATCTCGGTGTCGTTCATCATCTCTCGGCGCGCTGTTGTCCCTGCGCATTGGATTCAGTGGATGGCCTTCCCGTGGAGCTCTGTACTCAAGGCCCACCTTGTTGAGAAGGAATATCTTTTCAACAGAATCCCAATTATCTAGAACAGGAACACAGGCATTGACTGTACCTTGTCACCGAGTGCGACCCCAGGTGCGCGCTCCTGGCCTGCAGTAATTATTGGGCGCGTTACGCGACTCTCGAGACCGCTTGCGATCCCCAGGCACAGGCCTAAAGGGATGCTTGGCCAGAAAACCGCAATCGCAGTCAGTTTCCTGGCCATGGTGGGCCTGATATGCCTGGTGGTCCAGCCCCGACACCCTGACGGAATGGCGAGCAGGGCGAACTCGAGTGCCCTGGTCGAGTTCTATGGCGAGGTAGGCCTGCAATACACTGTGTATGGACATGCGGGACTGTCAGTGCGCATGCTAGAGCCTGTCAGCGCTGGACATGCGGGAGTGGGAACCAGAGCCTGGAACCTCAACCCCCACCCGCAGTCGCTGTGCCCCGACTGCCGGCACATGGTATTGGACGTCCTGGCTCCCCTGTATGAAAACGGCGTTGCCCAGCTGATGCACCTCAAGTAAGTGGGGCGTTGTCAGCCGGCGACTGTCTGGGCATGTCAAGCCCAGACTTGGAGTGGGGATGCTAAGTTGGCATCGTCCCATGTTCCAGGGCCACATCCACCATGTGTTCCCCCTTTCCCATCCATAACCCAGGTATATTGCTTACGGCAAGGTGAAGGATGGCCAGTGCCAGCACGGGACCGTGGAGTGCAAGTACAACCGTTACATTAACTGTGCGCAGAGCCTGCACGGCGACTCCTGGTGCGACCCCAGCACATGGGCTTGGGTGCATGCACATGCCTCTGGTGTGCTGGAAATACAGCATCAGATTTCAAGCAACTTCTGCAGCCCCCTCCACCCCCCTCACCCTGCCACCGTTTGGTCCAGGTTTCCATATGTCCAGTGCCTGGCCAAGAATCTCACCAGCATCGCAACCGATGCACCTGGCTGCGCAGAGACCCAGGGGTGGGACGCCTCGGAGCTGGATGCCTGCGCGGGAGGTGAGACTGCGGGAAGGGTTTGTCATGATCCTGAGCAGACTACGCCTGCCTGCTGCGCTGAGCTTGCTGCTCTCCCAGCTGACCCACAACTCCCTCTGCATCGGTGTCAGGCGCTCGGGGCGAGGCGCTGGGGAAGGAGGCTGGCGAGGCCACCACCCAGCTGCAGCCCGCCCTGACCAATGTCCCCTGGGTGAGGACAATGCTGGGGGAAGGTGGAAGGGGAGTTCGTGCTCTGAACTCGTAGTGGCGATGAATGTATCGCTCATGCTGTGGATCTGTGTTTCTAGTGCAGCAGCTCCTTTGACCCTGCCCATATTGCCACTGATGTCGTGTCACCAGCTGCATAGAGCCCTCCTGCCAATGTGTTTTATGCTCGATCCCTGCACAGCCAGACGCTGTGCCCCTCCCTCCCGCCTCCCAGGTTATCGTGAACGGCGTCCCGGTGGGCAAGGACTTTGAGAACCTGGACCGCTACCTCTGTGCGGCCGCCGGGGGCCCTGGTGCCAACAGGTGCTTGCACAGGGTGGGGCTGGGCAGTGTGGGCGAGTGGCACGGCGACGAGGTGGGGTTGTTTGTATTTTTAAAAGGCTGTTTGAAATTTGTTCACATGCTGGACATAGCTTGCGTGCATGGGCTCGGATGGAAGGATTCGCTTTTTCTAAAACGTGTCGGCGCGCCACCCTGTTCATACTTGCTACAAGAAATGCCTCCCTTGTCGTGCTCCCGCCTGCAGGCCCAGTGCGTGTGCAGACCTCACCGACAACACCCGTTTTGGTTGAAGGGCTGTCCCTTTTGTCGCAGCAGTGCGTGTAACATTCAGATGCAAGCTGGAGTAGGAGACTGACAAGGTTCTTTGGGGGGGGCATGGAGCGTCACACCTGCGCTCACTGCCACAGGATCGAGGGGCCCCCTTACATCTCATACATCCTAGTGATCCCCCATCAGGGCTCGCTGGGCACCTGCCCTGCCCGCTTCTCGATGACGTGCAGCATGGCGTCCTCCATGCGCTTCTTGGCATCCTCCCCAGCGGCCCCGCCCCTTCCCGTCGACCCCGGCGCGGCGGCCACGAAGATACGGCCCAGCTCCAGCAGGCCCTCCGCGCGCCGGCGGCGCGTCGCGCGGTCGACGCCCGGCTCCTGCAGCACGGCGCGCGTGACGTGGCGCAGCGTGCTCTGCACGTCCAGCACGTTGGCCGCCCACATGGCCTCCAGCATCAGCGGCAGCGAGGCCTCCTCCAGGCGCGCGCGCTCCGCGGCTGCCGCGGCCGCCGCCAGCGCGGCCGCATCCACTGCCGCCTCGTCGGCGGGGGCGTCGCCGCCAGCGCCGGTCGCCGTGCGCTCTTTCGCCGCCGCGCTGGCCGCCGCCTCGCTGCCCTCCAGCTTGGCCAGCGCCGCCTGCGCCTTGTACACCTTCATCGCCAGGTTGGCCGCCGCGAACTGGACGTGGATGGGGGTTGTGCGTGTTGGGTTAGCTGAGTGAGTGCTCGAGGAGGGTGCGGGTGAGGCGTGGCCAGACTCGCACAGAAGCGCAGGCCTCTGCTCTCCGAGATGCCCTCGCGCCTTGGCCCTCACGAGGTGCTTCCCTCTCCACCCTGCGCTCCTACTAGAAAGGCCAACCTCCCCCTCTTCCCACCCAAGAGACAAATAATCCCCCACCAACCTGGCTCTTGATGTTCTGGCCCTTGGCGCGCAGGGCGGCCACGGAGCCGTCGATGATCCCGCCCAGCGCGATCTCGGCCTGCTGCGCGTACACCCCACCGATGGTGGCCAGCATGAGGTCGCCGTAGGAGGCCGTGGCCAGGCCCGCCGCCTCGGCGGCCATGGACTCCCGGAACCCCGCCTCGTCGCCCTCCACCCAGCGCCGCAGCAGGGCGGCCAGCAGCGTGGCCAGCCGCGCCTCGCGCGCGGCCTGGCGCTGCGACGGCCGCGCCGGGGTCGCGGCCGCCGCCGCCCGCGCGCGCGGCGGCGGCCAGCACCAGCTCGCCCACCAGGTGCTCGAAGCGGTCGGAACCGAAGAGGGCGGTGAAGAAGGCCGCGCCGTCCACGTAGTTCACGTCCAGGCCCTCCGCGCCATGCGCGTCGTACCGAGCGCGCAGGTCAGGGTTGCCCAGCACCTGGTAGGCCTGGCCCAGGCGCTGGAAGCGGTCGTTGGCCTCTGGGTCGCCGGGGTTCTTGTCGGGGTGGTTCCTGCATGGATAGGGACGTGGTGATGGGATTTTGTCGGTTTGGGGAGGGTGGGGTGTAGTGGGAGGGGGTTGTGTGGAATTGTTGTGGGTGGGGGTGTGGGTATGTAGGTGGGGGTGTGGTATGTAGGTGGGGGTGTGGTATGTAGGTGGGGGTGAGGTCTTGTCAACAACACAATGCATGATGATATAGTAGGCAGAAGTCAGTGATTGGCAGACCCGCGCGAATTCCTGAGAACCCTAGAGGTTCAAGTCCTTTCAACCCAGGAATACTCCATCAGGCGGGGCGCAAGACCCCCATAGAGTATCTACAGACCCTTCCCCGCCAATTTCCCCAACCCCACCCCCCTCCTCTCCTCACCTGCGTGCCAGGACGTAGTACTGCTTCCGGATCTCCTCCATGCTGGCCCCTGGCAGCACCCCCAGCAGCGCATACAGGTCATCCTCGCCGCGGGCGGCCATGGCAGCGGCCTGCCACGCGGCGCGCGCGGGCGCGGCTCCCTCGTCCTCCAGCGCGAGGGCCGAACCGGGGTCGTCCACCCAAGTCCGCCGCTCCTCGTCCCAGGCCTTGCCTGCGCGCGCGGCGGAGATGGCCTCCGGCGTGTTGGCCAGGCCGCGGACGAGCTGCGTGGTGCCCACCACCAGGCCCGCCACGGGCAGCACCACGGCGCCCATCAGCCCCGCGCCCGCGCCCTTGGCGAAGCCCATCAGGCCGTCCTGCTGCGCGCCGATGGTGGGCGCGGCCACCAGGCCTACCGTGCCTGCCAGTACGCCCTTGGCCACGGACTTGAGGCCGCTGGACAGGCCTGCAATGGCAGGGGTCGCGAGGGAGTGCTTGGGTGAGGCAGGGGCAATCAGGGAGGGATACCTGTGGGCAAGGCACGGGACGAGATGGGGGAGGGGCCCCCGTGGCCGCGGACACCTGCGTGGGACCAGGTCCGAGAAGTGGGGAGCACGACCCTCCCGCCCCCAAAACCCCCCTTACCGGCTCTGGCATCCTTGGGCTTGCGCAGGGAGAACACAGAGTTGAAGTCCACCACCTCAGCTTCCGGATCGTGGGCCTCCGGGGCCGTGCTGGCCATCCTGTGCCGCGGAGCCGGTCGTCACGACGCTGGCACAACACGGGGGAGCCCTGGCCCGAAACTGGATGCAGCGCCCCAGGCAAGGCAGCCGAGATCAGTGCATGGCCTGGTTTTGATCGTGGATGGCTGTCGTGTATTGCCCTGCCGTGTGGGTTGTGCTCTTCTTCAGTGTGAACACGGGTCGCTCGGTCGTCGCGCCTGGAGGAGAATCTGTGCCCACGCATCTCCCAAAGGACGGCTGCAGCAGTCCACTAGCCTTTGTCAACAGTTTAAAGGCGCCCGAGCAGCAATGAGAACTGGTACAGAGCAACTTACCAGTGTTCCTTTGGATTGTTACTAGGCCTGGGAAACAGTGCGTCACGTCAACGGGCCGGACACCAACCTGCTCTGCATGGAGCAGTCTGCAGGGCATCAGCTCTCCTCCTCGGCTCCTTCGTCCTCCATCCAGAGCACTCCCGCCTGGCGCACGTAGATGTCGTAGGCTGCCATGGCGTCGTGCAGCGCCCCGTGCACCGACCCCCAGTTGCAGGTGATCGCGCTGACCTGGCAGGCCGCCGGGTCGACTGCATAGCGCAGCGTGACGCTCGCCGTCAGGCACTCCCCCGTCATCCAGCGGGTGCCCCTCTCCGGGGTTCGGCCTGCAGCGCCCTTGCGCTTGCCCTCGCGCGAGAACTGTCCAGTGAGGGGCGGGAGGGATGGCGCGGCGTACCTGTTGACCTCATTCAACAGCCTGTCAAGCCTTCCTCATCCCTCAAATCGGGCGGGAGCAAGCCGCTCATCTGTGCCCTTAGGTATTCCCCCCCTCGACACATCCACACAGGTCCATGGCCAACACAGGACCCCCTGTCTCCAGCCGCCTCCCACCTGGGCCATGGTCTTGTCAAACCTGGCGCCCAGCATGCTCCTCAGGATGCCCTCCGCCTCCTCGCGGGTCAGCACCTCGTCCGTCTCGTGCCTCTCCGGCCACCGCCGCGGCGCGGCGTCGGCTGGAGCCGACACGGGCGCGTACCCGCCGCTCCCCCACGCGCCGCGCCGCCCGGGGTCGGTGATGCCCCGCAGCGGCAGGCCGCCATAGTCAGGCCTCGCCGCCGGGTCCGGCGCTCCGCACGCCAGCCGGGCGAAGCGGGGCCGGGCCCCGGCAGGACCCAGGCACACCCCACAGGCGCCGCGCTCGGCGTCCTGCGGCAGCGGGTTTGAGACCACGCGAGCCGGCGCCCGGGCCGGGCCGGCACCGCCACGCAGCCAGGGCGAGGGCGCCGATCCCTGGCGGGGCGGGCGGGGTCGGCGCCCCAGCACCTCCACCCTCGGGTACATGGGGATGTCCTGGCCGGGATCCTGGTATGTGTGTTCCGGCACGGCGTGGGAGGGGCCCTGGGCATCCCCGGGCCCGGCCTCCGTGCCGGCGGGCGGCGCCCAGTGGAAGGACAGGTACTGCAGGTACCAGTCTGGGTAGGGGATGTGGAGAAAGGCGTCAACAAGGATCTCCTGGGCGGGGCGGGGGGGTCCGAAGGAGGTCACGCGGCCAAAGATCTTGCATAGCTCCAGCTCCATCCCCGCCGACTCCAGCTGCGGGCGGTGGTTGGGAGGCGGTGAGTGGTGCGTGATGGGGGTGGATTGCAGCTGCCTCATTATTGCACAAGTGAATGCCTTTCCACCACACCCGGGGGCATACCCCCAGTGGTGTTCCCTTTCTCCCACGTCCTATCCAACAGCACACCTGATGCATGAGGCGCTGCACCGCCTCCCTGCCGTTGAGCTGCAGCCAGGGGTCCTCATAGGTGAGCGAGGGCGACAGGAGACCCCGAGACTCCAGCTCCTGCAGCGGCGCCGAAGGCTGGAGGGACATGTGGCCCCTGAGCCAGGGGTTGGGTGAGGAGTTGGCCCGGCCGTGTCACTCCTGCTCATCAGCCTGCTGTTGCGTTTTGGAATCTTCAGAAGTAGGTGCGATCCCGCCCCTCTCAAAGGCCACGAGGCCGCCTCACCCTCACCGTCGCAGCACGAACAGACACCTCTCGAACAGCAGCATGTCGGCCTCGGCTTGGGGGGGAAGGTCTGGCGCCAGAACATGGCCCCTCGGTTCCTGCTCGGAGATGGGCACCCGATCAAAGGGCCCCTTCCACCTGAGCGGGGGGGAGCCAGGGGGTGCTGCCCCTCGGCCACCCCTCCGCCCGCCGTGTTTGATGCCCTTGGTGCCATGCTCAGTCTCGTCAAAGCTCGCCTGCCAGCGGCGGAGGAAGTCCTCTGCGTTTTCAGGCCCCCTTGCAACCTGAAGGATTACAAAGAGAGGGGATGTTTTCGGGGAGCGCACTTCTGATGGATGCCGCGCGGACGACAGGAGGAGAGACTGAGAATCGGTCACCATGTGCGCAGAATGGCGCGGAGACATGGACTCCCTCCTACTTTGAACGCAAGATGACTCCGGTGCAGCCTGAAGAATCACTACATCACAACTAGAAACTGTCATGCCACCCACACCGACCCACCTCAGTTTCGGGGGGAGCAGGCAGGGGAAGGCCACGCACAATCCTGTCAATATAGTCGTCCACACCCTCGCCTATCTGAGCGCAGGGTCAGTGTGCAGGGTTGCTTGTGAGGGAGCTTCCTTTCCCAGCACATGCTTGCTGGTGCAATTCCATTCAGACCAACGCTATGATCCTCCACTCCATGTAGATATGATGAGTCACACTCCTCGCCCACCTTGAATGGCTCTTGCTCTCCCTCTCTCGTCTCCAATTCTGCGTACTTGAATTCTTGCTTGGCCCGCTCCAAGAGCAAGCGGATGTCCTCTGAAACGGGCAGCGCGGCTGCCTGGACTCCAGCGTCCTCCTGAGTTGGAGCAAGGGCCACAGGTGTGTGCTCCGGGTGCAAGCCATCAAACGACTGGTCTCATGAATCTCCCTCGCAGCTGCACACTAGATCTGCATGGTCACAGGGTTCAAACACAGAAGCAACACCTGCTGAGTGTCAGGGTGGGCACCAAGAGCTTGTAGAACAGAAGCCCTCTGGTCCACAGGCAAGTCTTCCAGCTTCCTGAGGAGCTGGGCCGTGGCGCTTGCCACGTCCTCGCTTCGGGCCTTCAAATCTTGAGCCTGACGGAGCAGGTCGTCTGACCTGGAGGAACCGATAACGCGATCACGAGTGGTTGGCTGCTGGAGTGGGAGCTCCACAGTCGGGTGCACCTTGCGAGGAATGGTTTCCCCGCACCTGTCGTCGTTGTGAGCATGGCGGGGCTGAAACGATCGACCGATTCCAGATGGTGTATGCCTGACAGGCGCCCTTGCCACCCTTGTTTTCCTCGTTTTCAAGGCACAAGGTACTCGTGCGACAAGACAGGAGCGTCCCACCGCAGGGCTGATGCCGAGGTGAACCTGCACATTTCCGATTGCCTCTTGAATCATTGCTGAGACATTATAGTCGCATCTTGTGGGAGGCTGCGTTCGCTGATGGAGTGCTACTTCACAAGTGGGACCGACACCCGCACGAGGGAGCAGTACTTCACGATCTTCATCGCGCTGCTACCTCTGAGGCTGGCTCAGAATAACATCAGGCTAGGAATTATTCGATGCAAATCTCTTTATAACCCTTGGAGGGTGCATTTGTCTGTCCAGTCCTCCCCCCGACGGTGGATGAAAGATCATACGTGGGAACTTCGAACGCGCCTCAGTAAGGGATGGGAAGCGACCGGCACCCTCCTCGCCGATTCCTGCCACCGGTTCAAAACAAGAAAACTAGTTTTAGGCTCGCCTGTCTGACCCAAATCATTCCAAAGCGCCAAGAAGGATCCGTGCATCTCCCAGGTTCGGTCTGGACTGAACGAGTCCGTTGTGTCCGGTTTGCCTCGGGATCCCATACTGGAGCTGGGCTCCAGCCCTGTGCCCCTTGTTGACGCAAAGCGATTGTCCAGTCCCTACTTCTCCTGTGCAATGCATTACAGGGCGATAGAAAAGTGACCTGATCCATCCCTGGTCCCCCGTAGGGTGAAAGCCTCCAGGCAGTGCCCATCCGTTTTGACGCCGTGCCCTCGTGATACCCGGTAGGTGGCAGCCCCGGGAATCGGCCCCGCCTCCCGTCACGCACCATCATCTCATCATAGATAGAACTGGACCCAAACCGTCCCCCCTCGCCGCACGCAGCTCGCTGCAATGGCGGAAGCGGCTGGTGCTACGGTGGCGGCACGCATCATCACAGCCTACAGCTATGTGGGCCTCTGGATTGGCCTCAGCGGGGCGGTCATCATGTTCAACAAGTACCTCCTGGCGTACGCCGGGTTCCCCTATCCCATCACGCTGACCATGTGGTGCGCGGGCTTGGGGGGGGGCCGGGGGGTATCAGTCTTGAGCGCGGGGGTGCAAGCGGCATTTCCTGCAGGGTGGCCGGGTGTCCCCCAGCCCCACCTCGAGCCCACACAACACCCCTGGCACAGGCACATGTTCTTCTGCGCCACCCTGGCCATCGGCCTGGTCAAGTCTGGAAAGGTGGCCGCCATCAACATGGATCGTGACACCTACATGAAGTGCGCGTCGGCGGGAGGCAGGGGGCCAGGTCGATGCATGGGAGCTCGACCTGGCCAAGGCATGCAAATGCAGGCATGAGGACTCAGCGAGCAGAGTCGTGCAGGCACGCCGAGTACGGCCGGCTGCCTCCAGCTCTTCACTCACCCCCGTCGATATCACCTCTCAGGGCCATCGTCCCCATCGGGGCGTGCTACGCCTTCAGCCTCTGGGTGGGCAACGCCGCGTACCTGTACCTCTCTGTCTCCTTCATCCAGATGCTCAAGGTGTGCGCTGAGCATCTGATGGGGAAGGGGTTCGGGACACAGGAGGCCATTCCGTGCTGCAGAGGGCCGCAGGCCCTCTGCCATCCCCCGACCCTCCAACCTCCTCCCCTCCCCCTCCTTACCCTCACTCCCACAGGCGCTGATGCCCGTGGCAGTGTTCCTGGTGGGCTGCGTCTTCCACACCGAGTCCTTCTCCTGGCCAGTGTTCGCCAACATGGTCCTGGTGACCATTGGCGTGGCGGTGGCCTCCTATGGCGAGATCAACTTCAACATCGTGGGTGTCATGTTCCAGATGGGGGCCATTATGTCCGAATCGGTCCGCCTCGTCCTGGTCCAGATCCTGCTTCAGGTGAGCGGTTATTGAGGGGGGCGAAAGGAGGGCGCCAGGCTGTCCCTGCCATGATTCACATGGGGTGGGGGGCCTGGACAGTTGCATGCAGCACAGTACTATATAAAGGTGTCTTGCCTGGTGATGCTTGGAACAGGGAGGGGAAGTGGGGCGAGACATCAATGGGCACCAGAAATGTATGTTGTGGGTTTACCTGATCGTCCTTCTCGCCATCCCTTGACTATGCCACTGCAGTCGCGCGGCCTCAAGCTCAACCCCATCACCACGCTCTACTACGTTGCGCCCTGCTGCTTCTTCTTCCTCCTCTTCCCCTTCATCTTCCTGGAGGCGGTGCGTTTCTGAGTTGTTGCTGGAGGAGTCAGTGGGGACAGGAGGCCATGCACAGGACTGCAAACTCGAGACAGTCATCATGAACTTCGGCTCCTTGGCAATCATCACCAGCTCCCAACCCCGCCTCCCCTCGCAGAATGCCATCCGTGCCGACCCCACAGTGTCGGTCGACCCCTTCCTCTTCCTGGCCAACGCTTCGGCAGCCTTTGGTGGGTGGTGATTTGATTGGCGGGTTTGGGGTTCTGTGCTTGCGCGGGGAGAGGGTGCCAGATCCGTGCGCCTGTGCATCCGCCAGACCTGTGCATTCCCACTCCTGCCAAGCCCTGCACCCATCTGTGCATCCGCAAACCCCTTTCCCCAAAGGTCTGAACATGGCCGTCTTCCTGCTGATCGGCAAGACCTCCGCCCTGACCATGAACATCGGTGGTGTGGTCAAGGACTGGATGCTGATCGGGCTGAGCTACTGGGTGTACGCGTGAGTCCGTGGTGTCGCGTATTTGGGAAGGAGGAAGGAGGCGGCACGGTGGAGTAGCCAATGGGTGATGCTCAAATGATGCTTCAAGGTGATGTGATGCTGCTGCTGCAACCTCGCTCCATACCCCGCCCATCTGCAGGTCGGCGGTGACTCAGCTCAACCTCATCGGCTACCTGCTCGCCTTCCTGGCAGTTTGCTGGTACAACTACACCAAGTTCCAGTCGGTGGGTGTTCCCGTGTGCAGGCAGGGGAGGGGTGGGAAAGACGTACCATATGCTCAGCAGCCAGACAATGCGATCCCGCTCGCCCTCCCTCTCCACGACGCACAGATGAAGGCCAAGGCTGCGATGGACATCAGCAAGCCGGAGCCCCCAATCCCGGAAACGGTGCCGCTCAAGTCGATCGGCATGCGCTCGCCCACCAGCGCCCACCGTGCTGCCTGAAGAAAGGGAGACCCATCCCCCTCCAATGATACCGGTCAGCATGACCTGCCAAAGCCATGGTGTGTGCAGTGCTCCTTGAACTCTTGTTGTTGCCCGTCTGCTGTTGCTCAACTCAATCCTCCGAATCGCCATGGAGTGCGAGTGTTGTACGCCCTCCCTTGTCCCTCCCCTGGGAACTCCCCCTTGGGCTGCACCCCATGCGGCTTCTGTAAAGCGCCCATGAAAGCAAGCACACACCCTAGATCTGATCCCCTGGCCTGTTCGCCCTGCCGCTTCTGACCAGCACCTCTTGACAGCACCGCTACTCGTCAGGGTCGAAGAAGTCGGACAGGGAGTCGAAGAAGCCGCCCCCGCCCTCCTCATCCAAAGACTCGGCACCGTCCCAGGCGTCGTCGCCCTATGAGGGGGAGGTGGACCCGCATATGTATGTATGTTTGAGAGAGACAGTGCCCTTAAGATGGTTTTTTGCCAACGAGTAGCATGTTAAACGTCAAGATGCTTGCGGTCTTGACAGCTGAGGTGCTGCGGCACATTGCCAGAAGCGGCGGTGAAGTAAGGCAAACAAACCGTAAGGTCGATTCTTCCAGCCCAGCATGAGGCCACCCCCTCGTCCCTCAACAGCAACTGTGCTCCACCGTCACAACTCACCGTTCCGCCCCACTCATCGCCGCCGCCGCCCAGGTCCCTCTCTAAAGGTTCGCCAGCTGAGCCGGGGTCTGGCCCACTCCCAGACGCCATTTGCCCACCTGGCCCATCGCCACTGCCGGGGTCGCCCTCTGCCGAGCCCTCGGCACCGGCGCCGCCATCGCCGCCGGGCATGGGGTAGGGGATCATGGGCGGCACGATGAAGGGCGAGAGGAGGCCCCCGCCGCCACTGGAATGTCTGGAGAAGTAGTCTGCAAGGGCGGCGCGTGGTGGGAAGGTGGAGTGAAGCGGTCAGCAACGTATTGTAGGATGGACAGCATCCCAAGGCGCTGGAGACAGGGTTTGTGGGGCAGGGTGCTCTGCCAAAAGCTGCAAACTATCCCTGGCCTTCTCTCATACTACCAGCACTGTGCACCATCGGTGGGGTACTGAGTCCAGACCGAACGCTCATCAGCCCCTGCCATACAAACCACCATCTCAGAAAAGTCTGCCAAAACCCCTCTTTACCATAGTCTATGGTAATGGCAGCTGCGAGGGCAATCATGCGCTCTGTGAGCTTGAGTGGCCGATGCACCACCAGCTGGTTCCCGGTGGAGGTGGGAATGACCTGGACATCAGTCCGCACTCGAGCGAGCGCGGTGACCGAAGGCGGCGGCCGGTCGGGGTGCTGTGCCTGTTGTTGGGTGAGAGGTGAAGGTGGGGGTGCTCTTCAAGAGGTGCCTCTGGCAGGATTGTGCATGGAGGATTGTAACTTCAAGACGATGGATGCCATGGGACGAGATCTCTCTTTTCCAAGGCCAAAATGACCGACGATGCCTTTATGCAGGGGTGCGGATAGTGCATCCAAAAACCAATCATTGTGGGTTTGCTCCCCAATCACTCCACATACTAGAGCTCATTACCCATATAAAACAACCCCTCCCACCCACCCCGCCCACCTCTATCGCCGTGGCAAGCTCACGGGCCGCATCTGCGGGACTGCTCCCAAAGTGGATGGCATACTTGCCGGCATCCGTGAACAGCTCCTTCCCAAAGCCTGCAGGCAAGAGAGATGCACGATTTCCGGCAAGAATGGGACAATGTTGTGGTATGCCTGTGGACTCTCTCCATCAGCTCCGCATTCATCACACTCCGCACCTTGGAAATTTCGGTCGATGAGGGCCATGGTGTTACCAGCCTCGTCCTTCAGCTCAAAGTCCCAGGCGAGGAAGCCCCCGCCAATGGCTGAGAATTGGCGACTGCCTGTCGGAGCAAGGGAGAGCGGTGTGCACCGGCAAACTCTGTCGATATGATTTGGCCAGGCACGTCACGCTGAGCCTGAGGCTGAGCAGCTCCATCCTCGAACAGGGTCGCGGCCTGCCGTCACTCAGGCAGGGTCACCGTCATGGCACATTTGAACAATCGCTCACCACTATGTCAACACGCAAAACGGCGTTCGGCTGTGCTCAGTACCCCTCCTCACACAGCCCGATGCACGCTCCAGATCTGCAAAACCCACAGCTTACCGACAAAGAGGGCGTAGTTCCGTCGCCACAGGTGCCATTGCTGCTGAACCTCCCCCAGCTTCTCCCCAGCCCCGTCCTCAATGTACATGGTCGAGCTGATGAAGTAGAAGGGGCGGCGGATGCGGAACAGCACCTCAGACCCTGCGGGAATGTGCCACGACCATTGAAGAGGCGTGCATGGCCGCAGTGTGGCCCAGGGCATTAGGGCGCCATCTCAGGGGTCCCCCGTCTCGCAGGTTGACCTGTCATGAGCCTGCTGAGACGTGCCAATGCCACCACAAGGAGCTCCTCACCATCGGCGCTGAGCACGGTGGCCGTGAATGGCCGGCGCGTGCGCAGCAGCTGCCTCCCTATGGCTCGCCCGATGGAGCCCTCCTCCTCCATGAGCTGGGCCACGACGGCCCCTGCCTCATCGCACACCGTGTATCGGTTGGCCTGCTCGAACCCCAGCAGGACCGTGCCCCACTCGATGGGGCGGGTGACCACCAGCGCTGGGTGCTGCAGCACCGCCTGAATGGCTGGCAGGTTGAGTGAGGGGGAGGCGGCGGGCTCCACAGCCGTGCCAGGCTCGGCTGCCACATCTCCTGCTTGCCTGGGAACCAGATCTCTTCCTGTTCGCCGCACCCTGGCGCTGTATGAGGCGGAGCTGCCGATCCACCGAGTGTCGAATGCGGTGGACAGAACGCCAGAGGCTTCAAGAAGTGCGCAGGGCCGAGCGGAGGCACTGGCACCCGACTGCCGCAGCCTCGTGATCAAAGGCCAGAGATGACGGGATGCCATCGGTGGAGGTGTTTCGATCGATCCTGCTTGATATCCCTAGTTTCGTCCTTGCACTCGAGCAAACGTCTCGGGCTGAGCAGAAAACAAGTTAACGAGACAGCACCTACGTGTGCCGCGGAAGACCCTGAATATACAACTGTTGCTTTAAAGAGGGATTCTTCTGTGAATGGGTGTGCTTTCGAATATGATGGAACAGCATCAGTTGCATGCAAGGCGCGAAGGCAAACCACATGGACCCGGAGGGAAGGGGCGATGCGAAAATTGGTGACACCAGCAACACGTAATAAGTCAATCTCACAGAATAGTATGGAACCCACGGTGGTCCTGCACCCCGATCTTCTTGACAATCCTACCCAGAATCGGCAACCACACTGCAACCATGTCGAGCCTCCCAACCCGCACTCTCGGCAAGGGACTGAAGGTCTCTGCAATTGGGTTTGGGGCCATGTCTCTGACTGACGGCTTCTACAAGTCTGATGTATCCGAGGAGGGCGGCATCCAGGTCCTGCACCGTGCCGCCGAGCTGGGGGTGACTCTCATCAACACGGCGGTGTTCTACGGTGCGGGGGTCAACGAGACCCTGATCGGGAAGGCCTTCCCCCCAGAGAAGATCGAGAGCCTAGTTATCGCTACAAAATGGGGCCTGGTACGTAGCTGGCATCCTGGAAACGTCGTTGGATTCCAGCTATTACAACAGAGCAGGCTGGCTCTCCATGCTGAAGCTTGAATCCTCGTGATCTGGGACCCACATCTCTCCACCGGGACAATCATCACCCCCTAACTCTTAGGAGAATGACTTCAGCACAGACTTCTCTCCAGCAGCAGCCCGCCGTGCAGTGGAGGGCTCCCTGAAGAGGACAGGCAAGAAAGCTGTGGATGTATTGACACTGCGGGGACCCCTGCCGGAGGATTATGATCTCGAGTTGGTCTTCAAGGGAGTCAAGGTGATGATGAGAGGTTTGGGGTTGTCCCTGGGTAGGAACCCTATTCCTCCTTCAGGATAGTCAAAGACGTTGCTGGATGTTGACTGGAGTTGCCATTGCTTCTGGATGTGTTGAGGGCTTGAAGAGGTTCCAACTTTGCTGTGCATTGACTCTGCCACCTCCCAAACCGCACCACAGGCTCTGGTGGACGAGAGGCTGGTAAAGCATGTGGGGCTGTCAGAGGTGACGGCTGAGCAGATCAAGGCTGCTCACGCCATAGTTCCCATCACCCTGATCGAACTCGAGTGGAGCCTCTTCTCACGCGAGGCAGAGGCAAGCTGCGTGCTTGGATGGAGGGGCTCTGGGTGTGCTTGACCTATCAAGGTGATGTATGGTCTGCCCAGGTCTTCCAGGCCCCTGCGGGGCCTCCTAGGCCCTCGTGAGAAACCTTGACATTCCTCAAAGCGAAGCCTGCAACGCACACTTCTTGCACATTCATCGACCCACGTCCTGCCCTCCCAGGACGACATCATCCCCACCGCCCGGGGCCTGGGCATCGGCTTCCTGGCCTACAGCCCCCTGGGTCGCGGCATCCTGGCAGGGCGCTTCTCCAGCACCGCCGAGATCCCTGAGGGCGACTTCCGCGCGGCCGCGCAGCCCCGCTTCCAGGGCGAGAACTTCGCCAAGAATCTGGCGCTGGCCGAGGCGCTGAGGGGCGTGGCGGGGCGCAAGGGCGTGACCCCCGGGCAGCTGGCGCTTGCCTGGCTGCTGGCCCAGGGCGATGACGTGGTCCCCATCCCGGGGACAAAGAGCGTCAAGTATCTGGAGCAGAACGTGGCCGCGGCGGGCGTGAGGCTGACGCGCGAGGAGCTGGACGAAGTCGAGGCGGCGGTCCCTGCTGGGGCGGCGGCCGGCGGCCGGTATTGAGGCGACATGGCACCAGAAAGTTTTGAGATGAAATCAGTGCTTGTATGTTCCATAGAGAGTCCCCAGTTGCCCCCATCTCGTGTACATCCTTGCGTATCATATTCAGGAGCATGATGATCCCTCTGTATACAGACTCGTGTGTTCATGTTGCAGGCCGTCCTCTGGGCTGTTGAATGATTCGTACCTGTCCAACCTCACCCCAGGAATGCCACAGGTATAATCATACTTATCATTGTAAGTGCTAAATGACTTCCTAGAAGGGTTTATGCAAGCTTCAAGCACTGCCTTGGCAGTCGAGGTACGGTGGACAAATGTTGCAAAGCCTCTAGTGAGCAGGCCAGCTCGATTGGCCAAGCTCCAGCTACTTCAAAGGTACCGATCTGTGAGTCGGAGGGTGCAACCTGTGCGCCTTGTTTGAGGCGCCGGCCAGGGACCATGCTCCACACAAAAAAGAATACTCAGGCCACCACCTTGCGGATGGTCTCGCTGGCAATCGAGTAGGTGGTGTCCTCTGGGAGGGCCCCGCCCTGGTCCTTCCCAAAATCCAGCGGCGCCACTTTCTGGATGGCGGAGAACCACTCCAGCACCACACTATTTGACCAGGGGGCCCCTGTTGTTGTAAAGGGGGAATGGCATGGTGAGGCAGGACGATGCGTCCTGCCGGGAAGTATTGTCTCCCACAAGGACCATGCCGTCATGGCCATACAGGTATTTGTTCTGGCTGGTGCCACCATGTATCCTTAGCCGTGGCTATCAACCGCCCCACATCTCCAGGGACCTCTCCAACCCCTCACATCCTCTCATCAGCATACCCCCCTTTCCCCAACTCCAACTCCTCTTCCCCTGGAACCCTCACCGAAGATGCCGTCCTTGCCGCCGCACCACCCCAGGTGCCCCCCTGTGGGGGTGAGGGCCAGGATGGCATTAGGGTTGCCCAGCAGCCCCTCCCTCGGGATGGCGCCCTGGACCGCTATGGGGTCGTCCTCCGCCTGCACAAAGAGCGTGGGTACGCACACGGCACCCACGTCGCGGTCGCTGCTGGCGGCCGCGTAGTAGTCGTCCACGCTGGCGTAGCCGTAGGTCACGGTGGTGATGGCGTCGTCAAAGGCAGAGATGGTGGAGGCGCTGGCCGCCTGGTCCGTCTTGTAGGCGACCTCCCCTGCCGCCGCCGCCGCCTCGAACAACGGGGCGTGGCGCAGGTAGATGCGGCGCAGGCTCTTCCCCAGGTTCCAGTTGTACAGCAGGCTGAAGCCGGAGCTCATGTTCTCGTGGCACATGGGCTGCGTGGATGGTGGGTATCTTTGTTGGTGGGGGGGTGGGATTCGGGGGGAACTGGAGCAGGTGGTAAAAGGAGGCCCGGTGGGTGCCTGAGGAGCGCAGCGCACCGGCATGCGGCCACTCAGGCAAGCATGAGATGCCGACCAGAGCCATCAATGTACCCCAGCTCCTCCCACCCCCTCGTCACCGGACCATGTTGAAGGGGTTGCACAGCACGGCGGCGGCAGTGATGGGCGTGGCGTCCCCCTCCTCTCCCAGGTAGCGGGTGAGGATGTTGCCCCCGTTGGACCACCCTGCCGCCAGCAGCATGCTCTGGGGATACAGGTTCCGGATGTGTGCCACGATCCTCCTGCACAGGGGTGCAGCGAGGGGTTGGTAGTGAGGGGCAGGGCGGACCGGGCTACTCCCCCCACCAGAAGCACATGCACCTCCCAACCCCTTGCTCCGACATCGGACACCCTCGAGACACTGTGCATGCGATCGGCGTGCTTCTCAAAACAGCATCTCCTCATCTCCAGAAGCCTTGTCCCATGCGCAGCACCCACCGGATGTCCCCCGTGTCCTCGGCCGAGAAGAAGCGGGGGGTGGTGACGGGCATGTGGCTGGTGCCCCGCATGTTCATGACCAGGGGCCGGAAGCCGGCCGCGGCGGCGCCGTGAACCTGGTGCTGGACGTAGGAATCCTCAGACCCACCTGTCAGCCCCGGCAGCAGGAGGAGGACGGGGGCGGTGGGGGGCAGGGGGTCCTCTCCCGCGGGGGTCGCCCGCGCGTCCAGAGCGACCAGGCCCCCGTCCGGCATGTGCACCAACTCCCGGTCATAGACCACGCCCGGGGTGCGGCGGAAAAGGGCGGCGAAGATGGTCTCCACGTGCCCATTGCAGAGGGGCAGGGGCAGGGAGTAGGGCGCGGACAGGGAGGGGCACATGGAGAGCAGGGTCTCGTTGCGGGGCGTGGGCTGGGTGATGATGCATGGCTTGAAAGTCCTGGCCGGGAGGGAGGCCATGGTGCTGGCCGGGGCTGCTCGGGTGGCGACGCGACGTGAAACTGGGGGTCCTCGACTCTGTGCCAGACACGCCAAGGCTCGCATGGCACACACCAAAACCGGTTCGAGGAGTGGAAAGGAGTCCTTGCTTACATTTCAGTGTTATGTGTGATCCCCCTGAACCTGCGCAGAACGCTGCTGATTGCTAATGGGTCGGTAAGTGGGAGCGTGAAAGGCGCTGATCGCTGGTGGCGCATGTCGCGCCCTGGCTTGATGAGAGGGCACAACAAGTATCACCCACGACATCCTGGAAAACCTTGCGATAATCTGATCTGTAGAGGCCAAATAAGTTCGATCAGTATATCAAGCTCGCCGCCCGTGGCGTGTGCCTGGACAAGGACTTGACAGGGCAGGCGCTCGGCTTGGGCGAACCCGATCTGCGGGGCGCATACGCTTCCCAACTCGATACAAGCGCTCAGCTGATACTAATGTCTTGCGAAGCCTACCTTTAGCCGGCCGCGGCCACCATGGGGTCGAACACCACCGCGCCTGTACTTGCGGGTGGCTTCAACACCTCTGTGGGGATCAACAATGGGTCGGCAGGGAATCACACCCTCCTCCACCAGCATCAAGTAACGCCCGAGGAGATGAGGCACTCCATCATCGTCTTCTACACCGTGCTGGTGGGTACGGGATTCCACCCAGGAGCCAGAGAGGGTGGGGAGGGCTGCGCGATTGCACTGCACAGGGCGTGCCGTGGGGGTATGGCTCCGCATGGGCAGCGTCTCGAGCCACCCCACCCATTCCCTACCCCCCCAATCCGGCAGGTGGTGATGCTGGTCGCCCAGGGCGCCCTGTTTGCGTGGCGTAGGAAGCACCGGCGCAGCTACGACCTGGCGACGCTGGTGGGCCTCTGGCTCATCCCCGCCATCGTCTCCTTCCAGCTCGGTTTCTGGCGCTTCCTGGTTGTGCTGGCCGCCTACACCGGGGTCACCGGTTACTACCTCTACCGCTGCTGCCAGGGCCAGCTCAGCAAGGACCTGCCCCACCAGGTGTACCGCTGGTTCTTCTGGGTCTTCCACGCCTCCTCCGCCCTCGGCCTCGCCGGCTATGTCCTCCTGCTCATGGAGGCGCTGGGGTCGGGGCCCCTTCTCCGGGCCTTCATGTCCCCCTCCACCTGCCTCTCCGTGCTCTGGTGAGCAGCGTGGTGCTGCGGTGCATCTCGGAAGGGGTAGAAGGGCTTTTCCTGGACTGCTTGTCCTGCATCGGTGGTGGTGCTCCTCCCATGCTGGTGGTAGGACAGACACCCCTCCGCCGCCCTGCTCGCTCTCCGCTGGGCCGCAGCTCACATGCATTCCCCCTTTCTTGCCCATGACTGCATGCCCGCGCACAGCCCCTTCAAGACCCTACGCATCCCCCAGCACCTTCAAGCTCCTTCCCGCTTCCACCACCACATCCCCTCCTCCCCCCAAACATAGGTATGGCCTGTACTTTGGCATCCTGACCCGTGACGCGGCCGAGGTGGCCAGCGACCGAATGGCAGTGGGACTAGGCCAGCGCCGCCGCCTGGCGGTGTCGGTACGCAGCTGCGGCATCTGCGCCGGCGAGCTGGAGGACGCGCTCGGCCCGGCGGCGGCGCCGACGGCTGCGGCGGCTGGCAGCGGCGCCCTGGGCGTCGCGGGGGCAGGACGCAGCACGGTGCAGCTGTCCTGCAAGCACCTCTTCCACTCCGACTGCATCCGGGGGTGGACCATCGTGGGGAAGAAAGACACCTGCCCCACCTGCCACGAGAAGGTGGACCTGAGGAAGCTGTACGCCTCCAGGCCCTGGGAGAGCACCAACATGTCCTGGTGAGGGAGCGAGCGAGAGGTGGTACTACTTTGAGTGCATTATGTCCAGGGGGAGTATGATGGGGGTCAGCTTGAGCACAGGGAGGCGATGCGAGATACAAAGGAGGCGCAGAGAGGACAGACCTTCACGGTGCACTCCAGTCTGCTTTGATTTCATCCGTGTGCTAGGTGGTTACCAGTCCCACCCTCTTAAACCTCCCCCCACACCGGCCCGCTGCAGGACGCAGATGCTGGACCTCATCCGCTTCTTCGTGGTGTGGAACCCCGTCATCCTCACCGGCCTGCATTTTGTCTTCCACTGGACGGGGCTGGAGGACAGCCTGGACCAGCCCGGTTTCGACCCCGCCCAGCCCTGGAACGGCACGGCGGTGGGTCTCAATGCCACGGCCAACGTGACGCTGGGATGAGGCGCCGTACCGTTGGTACCCCGCCGTGCCCCAGCTGAGTGCATGTGCGATTGTGCTCAACATGAGCGGTAGAGACACTCACAGCCGGCAGTGTGAACAGGCAGGAAGGGAAGGGCGGGTGATTCTGGCAGGGGGAGCACGTTCCAGAGGGCGGGGCTGGAAGGCAGGACCTCATCCACGCAGCGGGGGCCTGGGGCGCCCACCCTGCGAACACTCAAGCAAAGGATACGTGGTGCGCGGATGCGGCGTCGGCGGGCGCCGCCGCCTCCACGTCCACAATCTTGGAAAGCGTGGCCTGGACCTCGGCGGGATCGTTGACGTAGTATGGCGCCTTGCTGGGCTTCTGGCCCACCGTACATGCAAACACCTGGCGAGTGGTAAAGGGAGGGGGAAGGGGGTTGGTGGGACTGGGCGTCCGAGTGCGTGCCGTAGGCTGCACGGCATGCATGCTGGAACCGCTGGTGTGTAAAGGAATGGGCGGATGACGAATATGAGGGGCACCTGCCGCACCCAGTACACACCCCACCCCTCCAGGCCCCCTTCAGCCAAGCTCCACACCTCCGTGGGTATGTGCGGCGAGAAGTTCATGTTCTCCATTGCTGAAAACATGTCCTCGTCTGTGGTATGGAGTGGAAGGGTGGGGTGGAGTATGGCTGTGTTGCAATCTGAGCACTACCGGCAGCCTGCCATCGGCAACCGCTCGACGACTTGCAGGCACCTCGACCAGGCGCCACACAGCATCCATGGTTCAGACTTTGAGACCTGTCCCAGGCTTTGCACACGCCCAAACTCCTGTTTCAGGGACTTGCATAAAAATCCCCGCCCCTGCCATCCCTGTCCATGAGTCATGACCAGGAGGCTCTCCCCAGTCTCCCCTCTCCCCAGGGCCCCCCCCTCCCCCCCCCTCTCCCCCTCTTCCCACTCCCCTCACCGGATCGGTCGTTGCCGATGCAGAGCACAAAATCCGGAGCCTCCCCGCTCTCCAACGCATCGTGGAGCACGCGCTCGACCACCCGCCCTTTCGACACGCCCTGTGGCTTCACCTCTACGATAGACTGCCCGGGCACCACCTCGATGGGCTCGTTGCTGAGCACCCCCTCCAGGTGATCCAGCAGCTCCTTGGCCTGCCAGCTGCCAAAGTCGGGGTCGGCGTCGTGGTAGTGCCACACCAGCGCGCTCTCCTTGGCCTCAATGTAGGAGCCGTCCGTGGACTCCTTGTAAACCTGCAGGATGGGCAGGACAATGTCACGCCAGTCGAAGCGCGCCTCGGGGTCCTGGGTGGACCACGCCTCCGACCCGGGGGGGCGCCAGTAGAAGCCGTGCTCCGCCGCCAGGCCCAACCGCGACTGGGATTGAAGCGGTGGAGGGGGGCGGGGTGATGATGTGTTGTGAGGGGGTTGAAGAGAGGGAAGGGATGATGCTGTCTCACCTTCAGACGCATCGCTCCTGGCGCCCGCTCCCACTGCATCCCTCCCCATCCACACCCACCACCGGATACCCAGCGACCCCACTTCCACCTCTCACAGACACACAAAAATATACATCCATCACCCGGGACCCCCTCCACCGAACCTCAAGCTCACCACGCCGCTGAAGAAGGACTCCAGCTCGGTGCGGGCGCGGCCGGAGATGACGTAGACGGTGTTGGCGGGGTTGGCGGTGAGGCCCTGCAGCACCCGCAGCACCGCGTCGCCGGGTCGGCTGCTGGACTCACCCTGGGGCACCAGCGTGCCATCGTGGTCCAGCAGGAAGACGCGCTTTCCGGACCGGCTGTACGTCTTAAGCAGGGTGTCCGTCGGCAGCTTCCGGAAGTTGGAGGTCAGGGCCACCTGAGAAGGGATTAAGATTTGAGGTGTTGTATATCCAGCAAATTGGACCCACATCGGAATTCACAGGCTGGTCCTGGGTGCAGAACATGCGGAAGGGAAATGCTGCAAGACGGCTGATCACTTCAGAAATCAATGCGGCGCCTCCTGTGCACCCCGGTGAGAGCCCGCTGCGGCCACGCAGAGGGCGCAGGTCCACGCTATGGACCTCCCACCCCCCCTCCTGGGCCATACTGTCCCTCTGAGGCGTCGACCCTCCCAGCCAATATACCCCTGGCACCCTAGCACACTCGCACCATGCGGAAGGTGTTGAGTGCAAAGCCCAGGTCGAAGCACTGCAGCCGGGCGTGGTCCTTGGTGAAGCGCTGGAAGTCCGCCAGGTACGACTGCAGGGCGATGGGTGGGGACTCAACAGAGCTGAGCAGCGAGGCAAAGGGGAGCGAGGCATACCCAGGCATGCATGCTGAGTCAAGAAGGACACCACCACCCTCCTGACAAGGCATGGCCACGCGGAGAGCCGCAGGCCCCCTTTTCACCCCTCCATCCCCAAACTCGCCTTGGCCCAGTACTGCACGGTGTGGCTGCTCACATACTTCCAGTGCTTCTCGTGCCGCGCGGCACGGTCCTCCAGCGGCAGGCGGATGGCCGTGTAGATCGCGTCCCTCAGCTGCGGGGGGGGAGGGGTTCAGGCAGGTTGGGGAAACAAACATCACTGCAGCGCCGTGCGGATGGAGGTTGCAAGGACTTGGCGGAATAAGCAGGCACATCCCTTGAAACGCACCTCTGCCGCTCCTCTGACCACCGACCCCACACTCCCTTTTCCCGCTCCCATCAACCGTCCCTTTCCCATCGATGCCCAGGCTTCCTCACCGCCTCGATGGACCAGGGGTTGACGCGGATGGCGCCCGACAGGGAGGGCGAGCAGCCCACAAACTCCGACACGACCAGCATGCTGTGCGTCGCCTGCGGCGCCGCCGCGCCGCCCGCAAGACCACCCGCCGCGTCACCCCCCGCTGCGTCGACCCCCCCGGGCCCACCGCCGCCCACGGCCGCCGCCGCGCCCTGCCGCGCCACCACGTACTCGTAGGGCAGCAGGTTCATGCCGTCGCGCGTGGCGGTGACCACCACGCAGTCGGCCACCGACAGCAGGGCCATGCGCTCGTAGAGCGGGACGGGTCGTTCCACCCAGACCACCGGCTCGTAGCCGGGCGCCCGGAAGCGGTCATTGATGCGGCGCACCAGGGCCACGACGAAGGAGTGCAGCTCGTCCACGTCCTTGCCGGGGGCCCTGTTGGGGCGTAGGACAGGTGGGAATATGGCATCATCGTTTCATTGCACGAAGGGGTGATGGCATGAGGCCGCTGGGCATGTCGCTGGGCACCTGTCTCTGCCTTCAGGGGACCCTTTGTGGATAAACACCCCCTTCCTCCATTCCCCTCTCCCCACCAACAGGCAGAATGCTGACCTGGCAGCGGAGGTGACCTGGACGAGGACCAGGCGGCCGCGCCACTCGGCGTGGTGGATCAGCACCTGCTCGAAGGCCTGCAGCTTCAGCTCGATGCCCTTGAAGACATCCATGTCGTCGATGCCCATGAGCACTGTCTTGCCCTCAAACTGCGCGCAGAGCTCTCCGCGGCGCCACAGGGTGTCCGACCAGTCGAAGGCGGCGAGGAGCCGCTCCGGCTTGATGCCTGCGGGCCGAGAGGCGGGGAGGAGACGCTGAGGAAGGAGAGATGGATGCAGGTTGTACGTTGGGCCAAGGACACCGCTGCTGCACACCGCGAGAGACCAAAGATTGAACTGAAGCTTGCATCCGGCATACTACCAGGTGCTCAGGTACATTGAATAAAGGCGGCCACTGTAACGTATACAAGGCCTCCCAGCTACGGCCATTGGGACCCGTACTCAGCACCCCACCAAAACCAATATACAAGGGCATGCACATCCATCTTCCTCTGCCCCAACCCTCCACATACAAAAACCTCCATCCACTGCCTCACCGGTGGGCATGATCTTTATGCAAACGTCGCGGCCATAGTAGTCGATGAGGATGGCGCCGCGGTTGGTCTTGTGCTCCAGCCCCAGCATCCGCGAGCAGCAGGAGAGGAAGTGCCGCGCATAGTCAAAGGTGTGGAAGCCGATGATGTCGGCGTTGAGCATGGCGCGCATGACCTCCTCGCGGCGCGGGAAAGTACGGAAGATCTCCGAGGAGGGGAAGGGGGAGTGCAGGAAGATGCCGCACTTAATGCGGTGGAAGCGCTTGCGAAGCAGGGAGGGCAGCACCAGCAGGTGGTAGTCGTGGATCCACACGAAGTCATCCTCCAGCGAGCCCAGCACCTCCACCAGCTTGTTGGCAAATACCTGGAAGGGTGGTGGGTTGGGGGACATGGGTCAGGACGAGGGATACGAGAGGCAGCCTCAAGCAGTGAGTAAACAGTATTCGGCGACCAGGCGAGGGGCAGGCTCAGCTGGTCACAGGCCAGCGCAAATACCGCAGCAGCGCGACATCCACATCACCCAGGACCCCCACTGCATGCGACCACCACCGTACCATGTTGGCACGGACATAGGCGGACCAGAGGTCCGGGTCGAAGCGGTTGACGCCCGTGGGGTTGAGGGGGATGAGGTAGTGCAGGAGGGGCCAGAGCTGCTGCTTGCAGAACTCTGTGGCATGGGTACAAGGAGCGCGGCGATTGATCAACCACCCCATTCAGGGGGGCATGTAGCTCTGGCCCCCTGCCTCCCACAGGTATTCAAGACAGCAGGACCGTCTACCACAAGCGTGGAAGTGAGAGATGCAAGGCCCCAGCAGAGTATGGCTTCCTCCGCCCCACATCCCCGCCTCCATGGGCCTCACGTCGGTAGTAGCTGTTCTTAAGCTCTTCCCCGAGGAAGACCGGATGACACTGGAACTCGGTCTGTAGATGCTGACTCACCTCCTGCACACATCAGGGGGCAGCCACCGGTGAAGCGGCCATCAAGGGCACCACCGAACACCTACACAAACAATGCATGCGTGATTCATCAGGTTGGCACTTCCTCAACTCTAGTCCTCCCTCCAGCCCCGTCCCCCAAGGCCACTGCACTCACATCCTGGTCTGCGCCGTCCACTTCCATGGGCAGGCACCCGACATACACTGCCTCCATGTCCTCAGGAAGCCCCTCTCGAGCCTGGGCGATGAGGGCATCCTCATCCCACTCGAAGCTCCAGGCCCCCTTGCCCTGGCCCTTCACCCGGAGTGGGAGCTGGTTGCACACGAAGATCAGCCTGCGGTGCACCAGGGGTCGAGACTGGGTTTCGAACACGTCAGTGCTGGGCGATCTGTCCCAAGGCCGGGACCCACCGCCAGCCAGCCTACCTCTGCGACCTCCTGTTTATGGAGTCGCTATCCATCGAGGTGGTGGACCCCTTCTTGCCGCCGGCATGAAAGGCAGACAGGGGCCCCCCTCCAGCAAGCTCTGACATCGATCCACCAAAGTCCCCGGCCGCGAGGGCCTGGAGGTTGGTGAAGGACTTGCGGGAGAACTGCATCGCTCCTGGTCACGGGACCGCCCGTTGCCCGGGGGATGGCCGCGAAGACACACAGACCTCCCGAGACCCGATCAGAGCATGCCGTGCGGCGGGGTTGGGGACGGGGTGGTGGCGAGTCTGGGTCGTCTGGGCCAGAAACGGGGGAAACCCCGACACTTCACTCCGTCGAAACCCCCCGCCCCAGCCCACGTGAACCACACCACAGCAGTATCTTTGCAGGTCAGGTCAGGCAGGCGTGCCCTTGGGAGCTTGCACACGATACCTGTAAGGACCATAAGAATCATGCCATGTGCACGTTTTTCCTGCATTGGCAGGGTTCCTTCCCGGTACAGGACCTGGGAGCGCCGCCTCCAGTGGGGGTCCCAGTTAAGTCGCGGTCATCGGCCTGCATGACCTCATGCCATCAACCCCCTGGGCGCCAGGACGTACTTCTCGATGGCCCGCGCCACGCCGTCCTCGTCGTTGGGCGCCGTGTGGGCGTCCGCCGCAGCGCTCGCCGCCTCCACCGCGTTGCCCATGGCCACTCCCAGACCCACCAGGCGCAGCATCTCCACGTCGTTCTCGCCATCGCCCATCGCCATGCAGGCGCCGGGGTCGACGCCCAGCCGCTGCAGCAGCCAGGCCACGCCCGCGCCCTTGGACGCGCCGGGGGGAAGGATCTCCACCATGCCGGGCAGGGCGCTGGTCAGCGCCGCCCGGCCTGTCAGGCGGGCCTCCAGCAGGGGGCGCAGGCGCAGCATGGAGGGGTGGTCGCTCATGACCAGCAGCTTGTTGAAGGAGTACCCCAGCTCCTCATTCCAGGCACCTGGTCCATCGGCGGGGGGCGGGAAGGAGGGCTGGGGAGGACTCGAGGCGGTGGAGCGCTGGGACGGCGTCCGCCAGCCAAGGAAGAGTGCCGGCTGCATCGTGGCGGGCTGCTGTGTGGGCAGGGCGCGGGCGAGCTCGCGAGAGTGACTCCTCTGGGTCGCTTGCCCCCATGCCGCACAACACGCATCCGACAACAGCTCACCACTCACCTATGGCCTCCGGCGTGGGCTCGCCGTAGAATATGAGCCGGTCCGTGTGTTCATTGGTCTCCTCGCAGTACACATTGTTCGGGCGGTACCCAGTCAGCGTGATGCCTGATGGGTCCGGTGGTGGAGGTTTGGAGCCACCGTTCCAGGCTCAGCGGAGATGGCTCCAGGCAGCTCCTTTACAATGGACAAAGGACTATAGACACACTGTCCCTGCCCACCGCACGGCACTCGCGCCATTCCAAGACGGCACTGCGGTGGACCAGCCACACTAGATCCAGCAACCCACGCCCCTTGTTCCCCAAGCAAATGAGGAAATCTGACAGCCCTCCCTGCCGCACCATGCTCCCTGCAGAAGGCCAGCGTGTCGTGAAAGATGGCTTCGTCCAGGGTGCGATCGAAGATCACGCCCTCCTTCGGGTCCACTATGTGCAACCCCTGCATGTGGATGCGCGGCAGGGGGAGGGGCAGGGCCTCCAGAACCGGGCCCACCCAGGGGCCCAAAGCCTTGCCGGTTGCCAGGATGAGAGGGACACCAGCTGCCGAGGCCGCCTCCACGGCTGCCTTGACCCCCGGGGTGAGGGTCTGGGAGTGGTCCAGGAGGGTGCCGTCCACGTCAGACAGGATCAGCTCCACCCTCCGGGCTCCGCTCGCAAATTCATCCGCAACGCAGGGGTTGGACATGAGGAACTCGGTGCCTGCATCGAGGCAGAGAATTGGTACCTGACGTCGGTCGACAGATGTGCCATGCAATTTGCTTGCATGCAGGCTCACCCACCTGGCTCCCTAAAGGCTTGACGGGCGGGACGCGCCGCGCGGCAACGAGGTCTCACAAATGAGAGTCTACTATTACAAGTTCCTTGCACGCGCAAAGCGTTCATCTTCGGTTGCAATTGCGAGGTGGGTGGGCCTGAGCGTCCAAGAGTTACATTTTCTGGCGCGCTTTCTCAACTCGTCAAGATCCCAGCTGGGGGACACCTCCCATGGAGCTGTCGTCATCAGCAAGAAATTCCTCCCATGAATCTGAGAAGACTCGATGATTGTGCGATCGTGATAAAACACTCCAGATCGCGCGCGTATTACTGGAACTTCACGAACGCCACACCTGACCTGATGCTGATCTCCTCGACACCCTCGTACTCCAATCGGAGCTATTGCAAAGTCCACACGAGGGATTGAATTAGATAGGACCTTTCAATGTGGATTCTACTGTCAGTTGAGCCAATGAGCCTGCTCCTTGCTGCCCCATCCGATTCGCTGTCGACCCTCACAAGTGCCAATCGAGTGAGCTGCTGCTTCGGGTAGAGGCGGCCACCGCTGGCACAGGGAGTCGACAACCTGAGGTGCTGTTGTGAGTTTGGGTCGACGATCCTCATCCAAAGCTTGATGCATCATGTTTTGTGCAGGCGGCCCGATTTGCCTGAGTCTACACCATGCTCGCGATTGGAACGTGTGGGTTTGGTGTAGCGGCTTCCACCATCTGGCTGACAACCGCGTGGCAGCACTCTTGCCGTGCAAGCAAGAGTCGATAGTCTCTGCAATGCCTGCCCTTTCCAACTATAACATAGAAACACTGGCGGTAAGATATGATCCTGCACCTACTTGTTTGGACAGTGATGAGCTCTCCTTTAGATAAACCTGCAGTTTTCATGCTGCTGCGAGAGCCTGGACCTACCTCAAGTACAGGGATGGAGCAGGGCAGGTACCTTTGTAGATCGGCACCCACTTCCTGTCTTTGAACACACTGCAACTTGTGCATCCTCCTCATGTGTCCACCAGGGAAGACAGTATCTCAGGCATGGTCAGTGCAGTTTCGGTCTGGGGGATGAGAATAAGGATCACAAACTCAACTTCTCTCCTTGATCAAGCATCAACTTATGTTTATTGAGACAAAGCTCCCGGGTAGCCAGGGAATGACATGTGAGGGGTGCGCAGTTTGCTGGTGGGGGAGTCCAACATGGCTTCCGGATGAGCGCGGGAGACGCGCGCTTGCAGATTTGCGTACTCATACTCCCACATCCTCAGGCGCAGTGACTCCTGATTAGAAGCATTGCGACAATTCGTGTTGCATTAGCATCGAGTGGCTCCCGGTGACTGCTGCAAACGAGCCAATTCCCGTGGTGGTTGGGGGCAACCACTCTCGCCCAGCGGTACGGTGGGGGTGGGTCTGTGTGGGCTTTGAACCTGCAAGCCGCATCGGAAGCATATAAATATTGGTGTATATGCAATCCACTGGCTCGCAAGATCGCCGTACGCGTCGGCGTGGGCCCCGCCGGGCGTTGGCGATCTGCGTGCAGGGCGCCTGGCTGTACTGTTTGGGCGTCGAGGGCAGGCCAACTGCCCGCATCCCAATATCCTCTACTCCTTGCACGCATGCAGCACCCTGTGTGCGCCCCACACCATGTCGTCCGCGGGCAGGGCCCTGCGCCGGCCCCGCACTCCAGCCACAGCCAGCGGGATCATCAAGCCCCTCCTGGGGGTCGTGATCGCTGCCGGGATCCTGTACGTGGCCGTGGAAGCCGCGGGCGGGCGGAACCTGCTGGACGAGGGCCTGCGTGCGGTGGGTGGCGCCGACATCGGCACCGCCCTGACCAGCATCGGCCTCACCATGTCTACCGTGAGCGGGGACCTGGAGATCAGGGAGTACTGCCGCAGCGAGCACAGCAGCGAGCTGGCCTGGCACTTCCGCAACCAGACCGTGGACGTCCCCTTCTACACCGCCTGCCCCGGCAGCGGCTGGCTGGAGCGCTTCCAAGGTGAGCGGGGGTCAGGGGATCGCGTGGCGGTCGGCTGGCATGGGGGAATGCTTGGCCAGCGCACGCGGCTCTCGACTCCCGTGCGTGCCCTGTTAAGATGGGGACCCCCCGGATGCGTGCCGCGGCATGCCTGGCTGCCCCTTTGCCCGTCCACCGGCCGCCAGCCAGCACACAGCACTGGGCCCATCCTCCCTCCTCCGCCCTTCTTCGACCTCAGAGCTCGCCCCGTCTGCGCCCCTCATGGTGGTGGACATCGGGTGCAACAAGGGCTACTCCTCCGCCCACGTCTTCTCCCTCTGGGCCCCGGAGCTGGGCTTCGCCCCAGACACGCTCCGCACCAAGCGCCCCGAGGTACCCTGCGGCACCTGCGCAGACTGCAATGAGCAGGTACTGGTGAGAGGGGGTGGGTGACGTGTCAATGTGGCGATGAACGAAGCCGGACGCGACTCCCTGACCTCCCTGGGGCTGTTTCCTGCAACGCGCCATGCCCATTTTGCAGACTTCCCGTCCTCGCCCACCGCCTGCACCCCACACTCATGCCGCGGCCCGGCCGCCTCCTCGACGACGCCCTGCCTGTGTCTGAGTGCCCGCGCCTGCCAGCATGACTGGCCCCGGCAGCCCTGGCCTGGTATTCCACCCTCAATCCACTGCCGCTCGCCCCTCTCCCACACATCCCCCCTCCCCCTCCTCCCCCCCCACACCAGGTCAAGTCCACGGTGAAGAAGCACTCGGCCCCGCTCACGCTGTTCTGCGTGGAGCCGTCCATGCGCAACTTTGCGCACCTGATCCTGACGCGGGACGCCTTCTTCCCGCCCACCTCCCCCCCCGACCTGCAGTGGTACATCGTCAACGCAGCGGTGTCCAACGTCACGGGGGTCTCCCACTTCCCCCGCGGCTGCGTGGACGAGCTGTGCTCGCTGCAGGGCAACAGCGACGGCACTAGGCCCCGCGACTTCGACTATGTCCCCCTCACCACGCTGGACGCGCTGGTGAAGGACTACGCCATCCCCGCCATCGACATCCTGAAGATCGACACCGAGGGCTTCGACGCCACCGTCATCCTGGGGTCAATGGAGGTGCTGGCGCGGGGGCGCGTCTCCCTCCTCACCTTTGAGTATCACGAGGTGGGGGTCTGGCGCGAGTACGCCCTGCGCGATGTGGTGGAGAAGCTGGACGGCCTGGACTACGTCTGCTACTTTGACAGTGAGGCAGCGGGGCCAGAGGGGGGCGGGGTTGGGCCTGCCTGACCAGCCCCGCAGCCCTGAAACGGCCGCAGGTGGTGGAGCCGCTGCACTCGCCCACCACCCAGCGCTCCATCGCAGACTGGTGCTGAGCCTCTTCCCCCTTGCTTTCCACCCCCTCACCGCAGGCAAGCAGACGCTGTCGCGCATGACCTCGTGCTGGGACCCGGCGTACGAGTACTACAACTGGAGCAACGTCGTGTGCGTCAAGCGCACCCACTTCATGTACGCCGAGCTGGAGGCCATGAGCTCCCGCTTCGAACGCCACCGCGCCGAGTACTACGCCGGGAAGCGGGCGGCGGGGCAGGGGAAGGAGCCGACAGTGCAAGACGCCGCCTCACCCTGAAAGAAGTCCCATGCCTCTGGGGCCGGGGAGGGGGTCTTCCTGCCATCAACATGCCATACAACCTCTACCCACAATGCCTCTGCCCATACATTGCCTTCACTCCGGCTTGCTGCAGTTTTCTGTAAATGAATCTCCTGTTCAAAGCACATGGCAGGCAGGTGTGAGATCTGTTTTGCTTAGGCACACAGATCCCTACTGGGCTTGCGCCGGTTGCACAGCTGCTTCCCGCAAGCGGGATCTGACTGGCGCAGTTGGTTGCCTCGATCGGCGAACCAGAGGGGGTGGGTGGGGTGGGAGATGCGGGAGAAGACGAAGCAGGGGGTCCACCAAAAGCTGTGGGACGAAGTGCATTCTCAAAAAAACACTTGAGCAACATCAGGATGTTGACCGCCCCGTTGACGTCGCGGTTGACAACGTTGACCTTGCAGGCCCTGTTGGTGCACCGCTTCGTGTCGCACAGTTCCGTCCACAACACACCGCATCACTCCCACTGTACCAAACCCCCTCCTCAAACTCCCCCTCTTCCCGCAGGTGCACGACCCACAAGACAGCCAGCACCGAGGTGCTGCTGTCGCGGGTCGTAAGGATCGTCCCAAACCTGCGACGGGGCCTGGGCTGGCACATGCACGAGAAGCCGTTTCGGAAGGTGCGCCACCAGGCCTACGTCGGCAGGGAGCGGGCCATCACGCGGCTGGCGGAGCAGTTCCGCGCCCCCCCAGGCATGACTACCATCGTCGGCGTGGGCAACTGGTCGGCCCAGGACCGGGGGGGCATCATGCGGGGGACTCCGCCTGGGCCCTGGATAGGCTTCTTGCGGCGCCTGCGGCGGGTGTGCAGGATGGTGGTGGTCAACGAACACAGGTCATCAAAGCTGTGTTGCGCCTGTCACGCCACCCTGCAGGCCCACCAGTACGTGCGGGTGCGCAAGGGCGAGGAGAAGCTGGTGGACGTGTGGGACACCAAGCGGTGCACGAACAAGGGCTGCAAAGTCCACGTTGTCAACCGCGACGTGAACGGAGCGGCCAACATGCTGATGCTGACAAAGATTTTTTAGCGAATGCACTTCGTCCCACAGCTTTTGGTGGACCCCTTGCTTCCCCTTCCTTTCCTCCCACCCCCTCTGGTTCGCCATTAGAGGCAACCAACTGCGCCAGTCAGATCCCGTGCGCGGGAAGCAGCTGTGCAACCGGCGCAAGCCCGGTAGCGGCATATCTTCGACTCGCTCGAAGCATACGCCGCCCCTAATTGCACCGCGGCGAGCCACTTTCGTGTATCAAGGCCTTTACGGGCCGGGGCGTGCTCGCCCGATGCCCGTCGTGTGCAGCGCGACCCCTGCGAAGGGCGTAGAAACGTCGGCACGTCACCCAACACCCATGTCTTGGGCCGGGCTCGCATCTCCCTTTTGCTGGACGCAGGAGGATTTGTCGGTGAGTTTCACATAGAGGTCGTACTCGTACCCCCTGACTGGGGGTGTGCGCTCGAGGATGCGGCCCCGCAAACCCGACGCTCGACACTCCGCCTTCGGGTCCCACTCCTCCCGGCGTAGATGTCTGATGACGAAGAGAGCCTTTGCACCGAGATATACAGTGATTTGTGCCCCCAGCTCTGCCTGGCGCATGCGGTGGCCCTCGTGTTGGACAACGGGGCTGAGTGGGACGCACAGGAGGTGGACACCAGCTTCCTACCACCGGACACCGGGTTGAGGTGAGAGGCTCGTGGCAGTCCCAAAGACATTGAATTATGAGTGACACATGTCTGTGCTAGTGCTGCCGGTTGGATGTAAGAAGCCCTGTGGGATTGGATCTGAGCAGAGGGCCCCCATGCTGCCCGCAGCATCCAAGCTGCTGAGGACGGTGCCATTGCATTCGTTGTCAAGCCTGGCCCCTCCAATGGCATGAGGGTGTGCTACGGCCTGGAAGGCTTTCCAGACGTGCACTGCGTCTTCTCAGCGCCAGAGGGAGTCCTCGCTGGTCGCCTGCACCTGTGCAAGGAGTTCGTGTCTGAGCTCCAACGATGGATGGAGCACCTCAAGAAGCAGAGGCTGGAGGTGGGTGATCTTTGGATGGAGCGTGTGCTGTTGGTAAGGGGTGTCATCCCCACACGGGTGATGTGGGCAGGGTTGGTTGTGGAGGGATATGGTGCCCAGGCCGTGCTTTAAAACCCATTCCTTTACTCCCCAGGAGTGTTTTGATGAACTCAATGTTTTGCTGCGGGCATCCTCCACGGCTAGCTCTGGACTGCACTGGGAGGAGAGCTGGGCCCGCCTGAACAATTAAGCAGGCCAATTTATTGCTGCAGTACTTGAATCTACCTTGGAGCGGTCAGTACACTGCTCAATTTTGACAGTTTTGAATGCAATGGAACTGGACTGGGTGTATTCTGCACACTATGCCTTTTCCAGTGAACCACTCCCCTAACTCCACATCCGCCGCAATGGCGGGCCCCCTTCTTTTCCCCCTCCGAGTACGGCGGCTCCTGCCCTGCCTGGATTCGAGGTGGATGCCTGACACCATGGGGGCGAATCATGCCGCCCCCTTGTATGTCTTCAGCGCATTGCACCTTGGTTTTCCATCCCACACTGGCTCCTTTCAAACCAGATTGCATCCAAATGGTTCTTGTGTCAAAAATCTTATATGCTATGTGTAATGCAAAAACTTAGAAAATGGTGAGAGCCGAAATTTCATTTCACGAACCTGCAACCCTCCTTGCACGAAGCTTTAACTCGTCGGTCTGCCCGACAGGACCGCTTCGGTCCGTCCAGGTGATCGCGACCACCTACGCGAGGAACGAATGACAAAGTCACATGCCAGTCTGACGATCGTTGGCAATACAACGTTCTTCCCGTCTTGTCGTGCAGCTCGAGCCTGTAAGGGAAATTTTTTGCAAGGCATTTCTTACTTTCTAGAATGACCCGATTCGTGGATAATAGAGCCCCAAGGCGAATCTGTGCCACACAGCCTAGTGCATCCCGACCAAGCGGTGGGACCGAGGCCACCAGAATTCAGAACTCGCCGAGATACGTTGCGGGCAAGTTATCGCAAAAGATCTTCTCACGCTGGTTTGTTGTGAATTTGTCTCACGCCGGTGATCAAACCAACTTGCGGCCAACGTCCCCCCAGCCCCGCTTTTGCCAGCATGAGGTCCCATCCGAAGACGGATGGAGAGCCGGACGCGTCCGTGTACTCCACAGCTCACATCATGCACTCCATGTTCACGCCCGGGACGTCGCGTGTCAGCTTCGAGGTGCGGCTTCGTTCCCGGGTTTGAGGTCGCGGGGCTGACGCCTGCCTGGTCGCCTTGTGAGTCTGTGCCCACGACTCCCCCGCTGCGCCCCCCGCAGCTCGAGGAGAGCATCGCCATGCAGCTGGCCTCCGACATGCGGGGCGACCGGCTGTGCTCCGTGGCCTGCAGCTTGGCCTCGTGCCTAATCCTGCGCGGGAGCAGCGTCGACAACCTCGTGCTCCCCGTCAGCCTCATTTCCGACCATGTGCAGTCCCTGATGTGAGTCCCTTGCCGGGGTTTGCCGCAGGTAGCCTGTTGCGAGGCCTCATTGGCTTGTGCTGGAGGGCTACCTTGGATTCAGTGTTGCAAGACCTCTGAGGCCTGCCTCACTCCCTCACTCGCACAGAATTCGCCTGCAGCACCTACCCCATGACGTGGTCCTCGAGGTTAAGCACCCGACCACCACCGAGCCCCTGGCCCAGCTCGACCTCCCGCTGGCCGCAGGAGGCCGTTGGCTGGGCAGCTGCAAGTACAGCCTGGCAGAGGCGCACATCCCTTCCACCCTCCCGACGCTTCGGCTCTTCACCAACAAGCTCGCGCAGTGGCTCACTCACTTCCTCAAGCAGTCGTTCGAGGTGAGGCCGGTGCGAGGCTTGAATTCGAGGGTGTGCGCTTGTGGGAGGCAAAGCGGGCCGCCCACTTCTTGTCACTGAACCTACAAAATCCCGAAACCTCGCAGGAGAGCTGGGAGAAGCACATGCTGGAGATCCAGCAGCAGGGCAGCCCCGCCAAGCCGCCCAGCTGCACAGAAGTAAAGTCCATCTGCTAGGTAGATTTAGCATCACGTCATTCTCATCCTACCCACGCATCACCTGCCCCTGCCACCTGCTTCCACTGCTCTGGGACCTGTGCCATAGTTGCTGCTGTCCCTCTCCCCTCCCCTACCCCCACTTCCTTCACGCTCCAGAGAATAATCTCTTCTAAATGTACACACTGCGCCCCCGCGCACTGAGCGCACGTACCCTGCTCTTAAGTCATTGGTGCTGGAGCTGGTGTCAACCCTCCACTCTGTCTCCCTCCCCCGACATCATGTCATCGCCCCATCGCGCATGCTCGCATGCAGGGCCTCGCTTTGGAAATACGTTCCTTTATTTACTCCATGCCGTGTTTTTGATGTGAATATAGCCACAGAAGGAGCGAGTGAGTGGAGGAGGGTTTGGTCCAGGTGTAGCCATCTTTCCACATGATGCTATCATCCCGGGGGCCCGGGTTCCCCCCCACCACCAGGAATCTCGGGCGGGGCGTAGATGCTCCGGCTTGCCACCCAGCTTGGAAACAGCTGGGGACAGACATAGGTATCCAATTCGCCTTCAATTATTCACGTACATCAGTCACGTCGCACCGGTCTGTCTGTGCATTCGACAGGTGTGCGGTACGGTCTCCGAGCCTCCGAGGCTGCCCCACCCCCCCCCCGCCCGATGTGAACTGCGGGTTGGCCGGCATGGTGACCGGCGCTGCCACCCTGACGGATGTACTGTCCTTCAAAGGTCCCCAAGAGGCCCCTGTCGCCCATTGCCCCCCCGGCAAGAACCCAGCCACCAAGGTGCTGGCCAAGGCCAACGCCCTCCGCAAGTGGCTCAGCGTGGGCACGGACGGCGAGGCCAGCATCCTGGAGCTAGCAAAGCTGCGCGTGACCCACCAGCTGGGGGTCCAGCTCCGGGATCTGAGGTGTGTGAAGTGTTGGGGGGCGGGACCAGGGTGAGGGAAGGTTGCCTGGTTGCAGGTATGACAGGGGCACGATCACCACCCCTGGCACCCATGGGAAGGTCCCCTCCCCCAACATTCCAACCTCAGCCCTTCCCCCCTCGTCCTCAACCCCCCAGGCTGCTGGACCCCCAGTTGGCGGCCAGCTACCCCTCGGCCATCCTGGCTCGCGAGCATGCGCTGGTTGTCAATCTGGAGTTCATCAAGTGCATCGTCACCATGGAGCACGTGTACATCACCAGCCTGGAGGACCCCAACACCCTGGCCTTCGTGGAGGAGCTGCAGCGCCGCCTGGCCGTGCAGGCGGCCGAGGCCGCGGGGGCGGCGGGCGAGGCCGAGGCGGCGGGGGCCGACGCCGCCGGTCGCGCCGGCCCCGGCCCCGCGCCGCCCTACACGCTGGCCGCGCTGCGCGCGCTGGGCGGCAAGGCCGGCGCCCCCCCCGCCATGCCCTTTGAGCTGCGCGCGCTGGAGGCGGTGCTGGACACGGTCAGTGCGCACCTGGAGCGCGCGACGGGGGAGCTGGAGGCGGCCGCGCATCCCGCCCTCGACGCGCTGACCGGGGCCATCACCACGCCGCACCTGGAGCGGGTGCGCCGCATCAAGAATCGCATGGTGCGCCTGACCACGCGCGTGGAGACACTGCGGGAGGTGCTGGAGAAGTTCCTGGACGACGACTCAGACATGCACGATATGAACCTCACCGCCAAGGTCCATGAGGGGGTGATTGTGGGGGAAAGGGGGGCGGGGCCCTTGGGGGCGGGTAGGTGGGTGAGTGATACACCGGTGGCGGAGTGGGAGACTCGCAGGATTCAACGACAATCTTCCCCATGCTTTGGCACTCTCCTTCACGACAATCCAGAGCATGGAGCGGGAGCAGCTGCTGCAGCGCACCTCCCTGCGCGGCTCGGTGGCGGGCACGCCCTTTGACGTCCCCGTCACCCTCTCCGGCGGCGCGGACGGCGAGCTGGGGGAGCTGGCGGGCATGTCACCACGCACTCGGCGCTCGGCCTCCAGCGCCTCCACCGACTCTTCCATCGTGGACGAGGAGGTGGCCGCGGTGGAGATGCTGCTGGAGCCCTACTTCATGCAGGTGGACAACACCTACAACAAGCTGCAGACGCTGTGCGAGTACATCGACGACACCGAGGACTACATCAACATCGAGCTGGACTCCCATCGCAACGAACTCATCAGGGTGAGGGGAGAAGTGTGTGTGTGGGTGTGTGTATGTGTTTGAGGGGACGGCGGCGTGGTCTCACGTCCAGGCAAGGTGCACGCTTTGCTGTGTGAGGAGTCGATCATGTGAAAAGTGACGGCTGGGGATTGGGAAGCTGGCGATTGACCTAAGGGCCCCTCACCTCCTTCCCCCCATATCACTACAGTTGGACCTGGTGCTGACGGCGCTGACCGCTTCGGTGGCGCTGATCACCGCCATCACCAGCCTGTTTGCCATGAATCTGGAGCTGTCGCCGGGCGTGCAGGGCCAGGCAAGTCGTGAAGTAGGGGTATGGCGCAGGGCGGTGGATCAGGGGTTTGGAGCAGGGGTTTGCCTCGTGCTAGAACTCGGCAGCCACGACAGGGGCAGTGGCCCGGACTGCTTGCCAAAACCCCAGCTCCGAGTTGCATCCAAGGGCAAATCCAGGCGCGGTGCCGGGGCGTAGTTTGAGGTGACCGCCCCAGACACCCTAACCCCCGCTCCCCGTCCATGGATCGTGCAGGGCCCCTACTGGCAATTCATCGTCGTGTCGGTCGTGTGCTGCCTCGCCGCGGCATTCATCTTCACCGGCGTCATGGTCTACTGCAGGTGGAAGCGCCTGATCTGAGGATGCTTTGCCTGAAAGCATCTGGTCGGAGCTGGCCCTGGCGGAGCCACTTTGCATTATTCTCTCTCCCTGCTCTCTCCTTCCACCTGCCCCTCCTGAAGCCTCACCACCCCCTGCCCAGCACAGCGCCTATCTATTATGCCACCACCTCCCTGCCTGGTGCAGTGTAATGTTCCAGCAGGGACCAGGCGCATGCTGGGGAACAACATCCGCACACTGCGCAGCGCGCACAGCGTGCAGCACGTCACAGCATCTTGTAGAAGCGCTCGGGAGATGCGCCGGGGCCGAAGAATCTGGCCACCTCCAACGCCTGTTCCTCTGCGCACAGTGGGAAAGTTGAGGAGGTGGCAAGCAGTGTTAAGGAGAGGCCCTGCGCCGCTGCATTGGCACGAACATTTTGTCTTCCCGATGGGAATACACAGCGTCGAGCGCATGGAGCGGTGCCTGCAGATCCCGAGCAGACATTGATCCACCAGGTGCACCCCATGGGCCCGCACTTCCACACCTGTGGTTGGCAGGACGACCCGGGGTGGGAGGCAGGCACCGCCTGGCCCCTTTCTCAAGTCAAACGTGAACTGGAAGTTGAAGGTGTTGGTGATGGTAGTGAGCGCGTGCTCCGGTCGAGTCACGGAGGCCTCCACCTGCACGTGAGCCATGCCCTGCAGAAAGGGCGGCCATGGAAGGAGGGGATGTCTGAGCACCTAGGCATGATGAGAGTGCAGCAGCACTTGCATCGTGAGCAGAGGCAGGCTGGTGCAGAGTCTGACGGCACATGGCTCCACACCCCTGGGTAGTCCTTCCTGCCTTGGTGGGGTCCCTGCCAGAGGTCCAGGTGTGGAGGACACAGGCACTGAACTGGATGAGGTCACCCACATCCACAGGCTTCCGGAAGAGGATCTCGTCCACCTCGACTGCGGGAGATGGGGGCGAAGGGGAGGATATCAGGCGGCCTTGCTGGGGTACTCATGGTCAGACGCCTTGAAGGGGCGCCGGCAGGCGCAACCTTGGGTGCTATGGGGCAGATGCTTGCATGCACCAGCCAATAATCCAGACCAGGCCCCTACGCCACTGACTTACCGAGCTTGGGGCGGGTTCCTGACAGCATGTAGGCAGAGCAGGTGGCCAGCTCAAATGCTCGCCTGCTAAGAAAAAGGGGTGTGTGTTGCAGTGAAAAGAGTGCACCCCGTCGGGTTTAGATGCGCTTTTGTATTAACTCAGAATGTGTGGATGCATATCTTGGGTCATACTACATCGACAGAGCCCCTCCCAGTGGCCTTGCAATAGACAAGTCCCTGGCACCGCTGATCCATCCTCATCCCTTCCTCCTCCCAAGCCAGCGCACCTCATGAGGAAGCCGCCAAACACGCGGCCGTACGTGTTGCGCTGCTGCGGCATGCAGATGAAGCTGCTATCCAGGCGAGTGGCTGAGGCCAGCAGCGCCTGAGGGTCCGCCAGTGCCGGCGCCGTCGCCAGCAGCTTTGCATCCGCCAGTAGCGCGGCCGCCCAGCGCTGCGCCTCCGGGGTCAAACCTTGCGGGGGAATGGGGGGGATTACGCTGTGGTGGCAGTCAACTCTCAGGGCAGCCAGGTGGAACAAGCCTCTTTCGCTCCAGCATGGGTACTCAGGGGTGTGCATGACCCAACCATGACTCATCCCCCCTCGCCGTCCTTTCCCCACCTTGGCTGTGCAGCCCCGTGGCGGCGGCGGAGGAGCGGGCCCGGGCGGCCCGCCTGGCGTCGGAGATCTGCTGTCGCCGCGCAAACAGGGCCCTGTCCTGCGCCGTCTCCGGCACGACGGGGCTGATGCGCTGGGCGGCGTTGGTCAGCGCGTCGCGCGCCACAAAAGTGAAGAGGGCCACCAGCTGCTTGGTCCCACTCTGGTGGGGGGGGGGGGAACAGAGGGAGGCGGACATGGGCCTGCAGACCTGAGAATCGAAGCCTGGAACAATGACCAGGTGCAGGCAGGGCCACAGGCAGACCGCACCTGGAGCAGCTCCATGCACACATCCATGGAGGAGGATCCCGTCCAGGCCACTCTGCCGCTCATCTGCGGCGAGGGAGGGAGGAGTCATGGTCGGGGGCCTGCCCGGGCCGATGAGGGTGAGCGCCATAATCCCAGTGGGGGGCTCGGGTGCAGGCACATGGGCCTGCCTCTGCTCAGCAGGAACCCGCTGTGCCCTGAATGAGCTCGAACTCCCATGCGCCAGATCCAAATGACCCCACCTGCATGTCCTCCGTCAAATCTATGCGCTTGGTGCGTAGCTCGATGGCTTCCACCGCCGCCGTCACGCAGAGGGGGGGGCGTGCCACTGGGTCATCCACCTTGCTGCAGGGATGCACAGTGGGCCGATCGGGCTGGGGCCAGTGATGGACCACCAACCTGTCCAGGACAAGATCATGCAGTCCCTGCATGGCATGCCCCGGCTGGACCAGCTCCCCTTGCACCCTACCAGTGGTTGAAGGCGATGAAGCCTGCCAGCGAGTCCAGATCCTCCAGGAGTCTGCCCAGCCTGACCTCGTCCCAGGGATTTCGATACTGCATGGGCAGGTGATGGTGATTGGATGGGATCAAGTCACAGCACCAGGGGGCGGGTTCCATGATTCAGCATGCGGCAAGCGTGGTTACGGCTCCCGCTCGCTTCACAAGAGCCCTCCGCCCACCTGCTCCCGCAGGAAGAGGTTGGCACTGAAGGGGTAGTTGATTGTGGTGACGATTGGTGGCTTCGGCTGCGGGTTGGTGGGAGGGTACGCTGCCTCCAGCTCCTCCCTGCTCCAGCTACGGTGCTGCCCACTCCAGAGCTCCTTGGTGACGGGGGTGTGCGAGCCAACAACGCCCTCCGGCCCGAGATACTTTGGCAGGGAGGACGCCCCTCGGAGCTGAAGAGTGAGCTGCACGGCCCGTCGACGTACTGCTTGGCACAGCGCCATGTGGCCTGCGCCAGGACTTGGTACGAGGGTGCCGTGTCGCACCGCGGCAACCCTAGCCGTCAAGGCCACACCAACAAACCCGCAGCGCTAGTCCTACGATTATGAAATCACACCTCAAGCATTTGTATATAGGAAAAGCTTAGTTGGGTGGGTGTCTTGTGGAAAAGGGGGCAACCTGTATACATCGCGCCCCCTGCGGAAGCCCATCGGATTCCGGGACGCGACGCGGTGAAAACAAACTTGAACATCCCTTTACCTGTCAAGTGTTACTCCAGGAGCAGGACTCCATCTTCCTGATACATTCGCAGGGATCTAGCTGTAATTTGAGGGGCAGGCAGTCATGAGGGACCCGCGACAGCTCTCGCTCCAGATTTCTGACCGTGAGGAGACCAGCAAAGTCCGGGGGGATGGCCACCTGACCTGGGCCGGGGTGCTGCGCGCCCAGGACTGGGGAACCATCATTATCAATGTACTCCTCATTATAGCGCTGATCATCACCGTCAGAGTAGCCGACGAGCCGAGGCAGCGGTGAGGCGTGTGGCGTCAAGGGGGTAGGGAGCTGCTCACCAACTTTGCCAGAGAATTTCCATAGGAGAGCAGCGGCTCGTTGTGGTCCCAGCGTAGATTATCCCCAGAACAGCTCCATTCTTTCACATGCAGGCCGTTCTCCCTGTACGACGCCACCATCAGCTACCCCCACAACCCGTGAGTGCTAGGTTGGTCGGTTCCTGTACCTCGTCGCTGTTCCCCTCCCTTGTATCTCCCCCCGTGGAGCCTGCATCCCAACCTTCTCCCACCACGCAATGCAATGCAGGGACAGCATCCCCTACTGGGTGGCGGTGCTGGTGCCCTTCCTCTGCCTCCTCATCAGCATCGCCGCGGGCGAGGCCTGGCGCGTGGGGGGCAGACCCGGGGTCAAGAGGGCCACCGCCTCCATCCTGCACCTGGTCCTGGACGGCATCTTTGCCTTTGTGGTCACGGCCCAGGTCACCCAGGTGGGCAAGGTCCTGGTGGGGCGGCTGCGCCCCGACTTCCTGGCACGGTGCAACCCCACTGCCCCGGCCCAGCTGACCGTGCAGTGGGGCCTGGCAGCCAGTGCCAACCCGGCCTGCGACTCCCCGCTCACCGCCGACGAGCTGCGGGACGGGCACTACAGCTTCCCCTCCGGCCACTCCAGCACCGCCTTTGTCTTCGCAGTCTACTCCGTAGGCTATGGCATCTGGGTCCTGTACCACCGGTGTGTTTGGGGGGGCGGGCAGGGGGGTCCGAGTGGGTAGAGGCAGACCGCTTTGCACCCCTGGCCGCCACCAATCCCGATGGACACCGCTTGCACCCACATCATTCCCTCTCCTTTCCCCCCTCCTGCCCAGGGACCGTGTGACGCGGCTGGAGGTGATGCGAAGGGGCGTGGGCCACCGGCTCACAGACGCCCTTGTGGCCGCTCTGGGCCTCCTCTGGCTCCTGGCCCAGCTCTCCTTTGCCTGGTGAGCGCACGCGCTCTGGACTGGCGTGGGAACCCTCTGTGATTGTACAGGCAGAGTGGGCGCGTAGATCGCGCCGCCGACGCCCCCACGCCGTCCCCATCGCATGGACACCCACCCCATCCCCCCACCAACCTCCCTGCTGTGCAGGGGCGTCGCGATCAGCCGCGTCATCGACTACCGTCACCACCCCGCCGATGTTGTGGGAGGGGCCCTGCTGGGCACCTCCTTTGCCGTGCTGTACATCACTCGGTGCGTGGGGCGGCTGGCCTACGTCACCACGGCCATCGCGATCGAGGCGGGTGACTTTGTGCCGGGTTCCGACGACGGCGCGCCCCCGACGCCCTAGGGCCGGCAAAGCGCGTGTGCAGTCTGCCTGGCACCTGCTCCTGGGGCATTCGGCGACAACCGCACACCCCTCCCGTGCCATGGGGTCCCCAGGCTGTACTACCCCTGGTCCTCCTCACCCCTCCCAATATCCGGTGTGCGTGCCTGTGCTCTCACTCTACCCCACCACACCCATGTGATGTTGCAATGACATCCACGTGCCATTCTGGAGAGCCGGTACATGATGCTCACTTTGCATCCCAGGGCAGTTGCCATCTTTTCATCATCTTGGCCGCAACCTGCCAGGGGCCACGACGTGCCAGGGGCCTCGGCCACCATCCTCCGGGCCTCACCGCGTGGCGGCCGCCTGCGTGGCCTTCCCCCTGGCCAGCACGCCGCGGATGAGGGGCTCCAGGGACGACGCCAGCCGGTCGCGGTCGAGCACCAGGTTGCTGCGCCAGTGGAGCCAGTCGAAGAAGCATTCGGGCTTGTGGTCGGGGGGGCACTCCCCGTTCTCCTGCAGGTCTACCTTCTGCTCGGCCGGCAGCGCCCTCCACACCGGGTCCTTGGACAGCGCCTGGCCGTGCAGGAGGGGGGTGGGGCGAGGGCCGCTGAAGTGGGTCAGGTGAAGAGCAGCCAGCTCGAGTCGGAGGCATCCAAACCAGCATCCCTGCCGGGGCTGCGCCACCCATCCCCTGGCCAGGCATGGGTGGGCTGTGCTTTGGCTGCCTCCTTCACTCCCGTTCCCCTGCAATCCACCGCATTCCCACCCCGGTGCTCGGACCCATGCACACACACGACCACCGCCCTGGCCACCGACACCCGGCCGCTCACATGCCAGTTGAGCACGAGGTTGGCGCGGTCGTCATTCACCATCAGCCCCACCTCCAGGGTGTCCAGCTGCATCTGCCGCTTGATGGACTGTGTGCGGGGCGGTGTTGCGGAGGGGGCTGGCGGGGGGGCGGGGGATCGACACAGACTGGGACCGTGCCCAGCAGTCACGCTGGCCTGGGCTCACACCCTTGGCCGCCCACCCATCCAGCACGGCGTCCCCATCCCCTTCGCATCGCCCCCTCCCCCCACCCACACCCCAGCGTGCGCACCAGGAGCCAGCCGTGGGGCTCCGTCACGTTCTTCCAGGGGATGACCTCCAGCACGGCGGCGTTGCGCGGCAGGAACTGGGCGTGTGCCATGGTGGCGCCGTGCGGGTACACCAGCACCGAGGCGCGCTGGAAGACGGCGATCTGGTCGCGCAGCTCGGTGGCGGCCGACACGCTGACCGCCTCGAAGGCCAGGGGCGCGCCGAAGGAGCGGGAGGGCGCCCACTCCCCGCGCAACCAGTCCAGGGTCTCCGGCAGGTTGAGCAGGGACCGGCCCTGGGACCAGGGGCGGTTGACGAAGACGACGCGCAGGGGGGCCAGGGGGGCCGGGGTGGTGTGGAACCCGGTCCCGGTGCACTCCCCAAGCAGCTTGCTCCACTGGCAGTCGTGGAGGAGGGGGATGGGAGGGGGGTCCGGTCGGCGGGGGGTGCACCGCGCATGCCTGCCGTGGATGGCTCCTGCGCCTTGCACGCCACGGCCGTCCTTCACAGCCACCTGCCCCTCCCTCGCATACCTAGCACACAGGCCACCGTCCCTCCTCAGCACAACATTCTTGCCTGGGGCATAACGCCAGGGGGAGGGTCCTTGAACCCCGCAAAGTACTCCTGCCGCTCGTACGCGCGCATGTAGGGCCCGATGCCCACCACACCGTGCTTGATGACCAGGGCCTGCAGCGGGAGGGGAGGAAGGGAAGGGGTGAGGACACGAGACTTGCCACGCCTGCCTGGCGCTGACCGGCGGGTCAGGTGCTGTGTCGGGGAGGAGGCTGCCTGGTCGAGGGATGCTCGCACAGCCGCCCGTTTGCCCCACACCGTGGCAAACCTCGCTTCACGCTCCATGCCTGAACACCCCCCGCCCCAGCACCACACCCCTCCCGCACACGCTGCCCGCCGTCCGCACCTGGCTGGACACGGGGGGAAAGCGCATGTAGCGGAAGGAGCCGCCGCCCAGGCACTCGAAGCCGCCGCGCGGGGCGTGCGGCATCGCGAAGCGGCGCCGCGGGTCGGGCTGGATGAAGAGCAGCTGTTGGGGGCGGAGGTGTTGTGTGTGTGGTGGGGGGAGGTCAGGGCTGGAGGTGGGATGGGAGGGGTAAGATGCTTGTGGTTGGAGGTGGGAGAAGGCACCATCGCCATCCAGTCACTGCCCCCGCTACACAGCTCCCCGCAAATCCTGTGCCCCCACCCATTCCCCATCTCTCCCCCCCACACACAAAACCACCTGCAGCCCTGCGCGGCTGGCGGCGTCGCACAGCCCCAGCACGCCGCACTGGTTGGCAAAGTTGGTGGCCGCCACCTCGGTGAGCAGGTGGTAAAAGTTGCCAGAGTCCACGGCGTGGGCCAGCACGGCGCGTGGCACGACCTCTGGGCTGCGGAGCGCCTCGGCCGCCTCCTTGGGCAGCTGGGCCGGCGCCACGACGGCGGGGACGAAGAACTTGTCCTCCCGTAGCCCGGCCTCCAGGTTCCACTCCTCCCAGGCGATCTGGATGTCGGGCAGCGTGGTGCTGGCGGGGTTTTCTGTGCAGTGGTGGGGGCGGTGAGGCGTGGGGCGCCAGAGGGGTGGGGAATTGGGCCATTGCTGGCATTCGCTGCGAGGGAAGGGGCCATGCAGATGCAGGCACGTGCAGTCTGGCGGAGGGGCGGCTCGCTAGAATGGCTGGAGCAGGCCGAAAAGGATTGGCAGCAAGGCGGCGCCACGAGTCTCCCTCATCACTCCCGACAACCAGCCGGAGCCAGTGGGCGCCGAACCCTCCCAACCCTTCCCCCGAGTACACCCCTTCCCTCCCGTCCTGCTCCCCGTACAAACATCAACCACCCCCCCCCCCACACACACCACCACACCT